>NC_053026.1:533718623-533831393 GCF_003073215.2 Triticum urartu | reverse complement strand
GAGCAAGATGTATATTATAGAGCAATTCCACGATTACAAGATGATTAAAAACCGTCCTGTATTGGAGCAGGCTCATGAGATAATACGCATTGTTAAGGAGCTTGAGCTTCTTAAGTGCGAGTTACAGGGCAAGTTTGTCGCGGGCTGCATAATCTCTTAGCCCCTAATTCCTGGAGGAATTTTGCCACCACTCTGAAACATCAGAGGCGTGAATTCTCCATGGAGGATGTCATTGGCCATCTGAGTGTTGAGCAGAATTCAAGGGCAAAAGACTCACACGGAAAAGGGGGCGAATGAACTTTTGTTGCCAACATGGTTAACCAGAGGAACCATAACTCCCACAAGCCCAAGGGAAAGAACGGTGTCCAATGCAATACCGGCTTTAAGAAGAAGGGTAAGAAGACCTTCACGAAGAACAAGAAGGATGAGGGCTGCTTTACTTGTGGTTCGGTTGAACTCTGGGCCAACAAGTGCCCTAACAAGTACAAGAAGCCAGGACAGGACTCCAAGTCCGTCAACATGATTGTGGGAAACAATGAGAATGGTGCACCTGGGTACAGTAATTTATTTACTTTTTTTCCAGTGTTTCAGTCCACCGATTGGTGTGTGGACACGGGTGCAGGTGTTCATGTGTGTGCTGACATTTCATTGTTTTCTTCTTACCAGGTCACAGGCCACGGGTCCGTATTGATGGGGAATGGCGTGAGTGCTTCTGTTCATGATGTTGGCACGGTCGATCTGAAGTTTACTTTGGGAAGGATCGTGTAGCTGAAGAACGTGCAGTATGTCCCCGCCATCAAGAAGAACCTCGTTAGTGGCTACCTTCTATGTAGACAAGGGTTTAAGTTGGTTTTCAAGTCTAATAAATTAGTTGTTACGAAACATGGACTCTTTCTTGGAAAATGTTATAAGAGCGGAGGGATGTTCCTCCTTTCCCTCGCAGATTTTTGTAATAAAGTCGTGAACCATATTCATTCGAATGTTAATGAATCTGAAGTTTGGCATTCACGTCTTTGTGACATTAGTTTCGGTGCTATGACACGGCGAGCCAAGTTGGATTTAATCCCAGGTTTCACCTTAGCCAAAGGTTCTAAGTGCCTTTCATGTGTGCAGGCTAAGCAACCCCGCAAGCCTCACAAGGCCGCGGAGGAGAGACACTTGGCACCATTAGAACTCATACATTCTGATCATTGTGAGATGAATGGTGTGTTGACTAAAGGTGGAAAGAAATACTTCATGACGTTGATAGATGATTCCACTAGATATTGCTATGTGTATCTATTAAATACTAAAGATGAGGCTCTACACTACTTTAAAAGATATATAAGGCAGAAGTTGAGAATCAACTTGAAAAGAAAATTAAACGAGTCCAATCAGATCGTGGTGGAGAGTACTTCTCGAGTGAGTTTGATTCTTTTTGTGTGGAACACAGCATTATTCATGAGAGGATGCCTCCCTATTCACCCCAGTCAAACGGGGCTGCCGAGCGGAAAAACCATACTCTAACTGATTTGGTTAATGCCATGTTAGATACATCGGGTTTATCCAAGGCATGATGGGGGAGGCTATATTGACGGCATGTCATGTCCTGAATAAAGTTTCGACAAAGGATAATGAGATCACTCCCTATGAGAAATGGGCGAAGAGAAGGACAACACTTTCGTACTTGCGTACTTGGGGCTATTTGGCGAAAGTCAATGTGCCGATCCCCAAAAAGCGTAAGCTTGGACCCAAGACTATGGATTGCGTTAATTTGGGCTACGCTAAGAACATCGTTCGCTATAGATTTCTAGTAGTGAAATCTGAGGTACCTGACCAGAAGGTCGGTACAATTATGGAGTCTAGGATGCTACATTCTTTGAGGATATTTTTTCTATGAGAGATATGCAAAGCACTTCTAGACAAGAATCTGAGGAGACTCCTGAGCCTGCCATTCCTATGGATTATTATGAACAAACACATGATGAAAATCCTGAGGAGGATGACGAGGAAACCCTTGGTAGGGGCAAGAGACAAAGGACTGCAAAGACCTTTGGTGATGAATTCTTCGTGTACCTCGTGGATGATACTCACACTTCTATTTCAAAAGCGTATGCCTCTCCAGAAGCTGACTACTGGAAGGATGTAGTCCGTAGCGAGATGGATTCCATCATGGCTAACGGGACATGGGAGATCACTGAGCGCCCCTATGGTTGCAAACCATTAGGATGTAAGTGGGTGTTCAAAAAGAAGCTTAGGCCTGATGGTACGATTGAAAAATACAAGGCTAGGCTTGTGGCCAAGGGCTATGACCAGAAAGAAGAGGAAGATTTCTTCGGCACTTATTCACATGTGGCTAGACTGACCACCATTCGAGTATTACTCTCGTTGGCGGCCTCGCATGGTCTTCTCGTCCACCAGATGGATGTTAAGACGGCTTTTTTGAATGGAGAGCTAAACGAGGAAATCTACATGCAACAGCCAGATGGCTTTGTGATAGATGGTCGAGAAAGAAAGGTGTGTAGGTTGCTGAAATCTTTATATGGCCTGAAGCAAGCACCTAAGCAATGGCATGATAAGTTTAATACAACTCTGACATCTGTTGGTTTCGTTGTTAATGAGGCTGAGAAATGTGTATACTATCGCCATGGTGCGGGCAAAGGAGTTATACTGTGCTAGTATGTTGATGACATACTGATATTCGGAACCAACCTCAAAGTCATTGAGGAGGTCAAGTTGTTTCTGTCTCAGAACTTTGAGATGAAAGACCTTGGTGTGGCTGATGTTATCTTGAACATCAATCTACTGAGAGATAATGAGGGTGGGATTACACTTCTGCAATACCACTATGTTGAGAAGGTATTGAGTCGTTTTGGATATTCAGACCGCACACCATCTCAAACACCATATGATCCTAGCGTGTTGATTCGAAAGTCCAAAGGCATGGCTATAGATCAATTCAGATACTCTCAAATCATTGGTTCATTGATGTACCTAGCGAGCGCAACGAGGCCTGACATCGTGTTTGCTGTGAGCAAACTGAGCCGGTTTGTTTCCAAACCGGGTGATGTACATTGGCATGCTGTTGAACGAGTTATGCGCTATCTGAAAGGTACTATGAACTATATATGGACTTCACTATACAGGTGACCCGTCGGTACTTGAAGGGTATAGTAATGCAAATTGGATCTCTGATGCTGATGAGATGAAGGCCACAACTGGGTATATGTTTACTCTTGGAGGTGGTGTTATTTCCTGGAAGTCTTGCAAGAAAACGATCTTAACGAGATCACCAATGGAAGCAGAATTAATGGCATTAGACACATCTGGTGTTGAAGTGGGATGGCTTCGAGATCTTTTGATGGACTTGCCATTGGTTGATAAACCGGTTCCGGCTATCCTTATGAACTGTGACAATCAGACTGTCATCACCAAGGTGAAGAGTTCAAAGGACAACATGAAGTCCAACAAACACATAAGAATGAGATTAAAAGTTGTAAGAAAGAAAGGCAAGCATTTCAAAGGTGAGGCGGATCACCGGACGAAGCCTCAGCACCATACTGCTGCTGATGTACATGATATGTTTAAGGATTTGAAGGTAGTCTTTGGAAAGGGTCCTGGCGGACAACCTGTTCCGAATGACGCTGACGGACGCGCACCCATGTGGAAGAAGAAATCTATATTTTGGGACCTGCCCAATTGGAAAGACCTAGAGGTCCGCTCCGCAATCGACGTGATGCACGTGACGAAGAATCTTTGCGTGACCCTGCTTGGCTTCTTGGGCGTGTATGTGAAGACAAAAGATACACCTGAGGCACGGGAGGACCAGCAACGTATGCATAGAAAAGACGGCATACATCAGGGTCATGCCAGCTATGCTCTTACCAAAGAAGAGAAGGAAATCTTTTTTGAATGCCTGCTCAGTATTAAGGTATCGTCTGGCTTCTCGTCGAATATAAAGGGAATAATAAACATGGCAGAGAAAAAGTTTCAGAACCTAAAGTCTCATGAATGCCACGTGATTATGACACAACTGCTTTCGGTTGCATTGAGGGGGATTCTACCAGAAAACGTTCGATTAGCCATTGTGAAGCTACGTGCATTCCTCAATGCAATCTCTCAGAAGGTAATCGACCGAGAAATCATACCAAGGTTAGAGAATGATTTGGTGCAATGTCTTGTCAGTTTCGAGTTGGTGTTCCCATCATCCTTCTTCAACATCGTGATGCACGTCCTAGTTCACCTATGCGAAGAGATTAACATTTTGAGTCCTGTATTTCTACACAATATGATCCCCTTTGAGAGGTTCATGGGAGTCTTAAAGAAATATGCTCATAACCGTGCTAGGCCAGAAGGAAGCATCTCCAAGGGCCATGAAAATGAGGAGGTCATTGAGTTTTGTATTGACTTTATTCCTAACCTTAAGCCGATTGGTGTTCCTGAATCACGGCATAAGGGCAGACTGGATGGAAAAGGCACGCTAGGAGGGCATCAAATAATATGTATGGACGGACATTCTCTAACTGAAGAACACTACACAGTTCTACAGAATTCCGCCTTGGTGGCTCCGTATATGGACGAACACAAGAATTTTCTACGCTCCAAACACCCGGAGCGGTCTGATGAGTGGATTACATGTGAACAAACCAGGAGTTTCGCCGGCTGGTTGCAGACACGTACCATGCATGACGCCTCCATTGAAGATGACCTGTACTCGCTGTCCCAGTTACCATCTTCGAATATAATGACTTTCAAAGGGTACGAGATAAATGGTAATACATTTTACACGATCGCCCAAGATAAGAAGAGCACCAACCAAAATAGTGGTGTCTGCTTTGATGAAACAACCAAGACAGGAAAGGAAACATATTATGGTTACATAGAGGAGATATGGGAACTTGACTATGGACGTGGTTTGAAGGTCCCTTTGTTTCGGTGCAAATGGTTCAATATGACACGAGGCGGGGTAACGGAAGACCGGCAGTATGGAATGACAACAGTGGATCTCAACAATCTTGCGTATGCAGACAAACCATTTGTCCTAGCTAATGATGTGGCACAGGTTTTCTATGTGAAGGATATGTCTACCAAGCCGAGAAAAAGAAAAGATAAGGAAGCGAATGCATCATACGATGAGCCAAAGCGCCACATAGTTCTTTCTGGGAAGAGAAACATCGTGGGAGTGGATGACAAGACAGACATGTCAGAATATTATGAAAAGTTTGATGAAATTGCTCCATTCACAGTGAATATTAACCCGAGCATCCAGTTAAATGATGAAGATTTTCCATGGCTATGGAGCAAAGGGACACACGCGAAGAAAAAGTTTCACACCCAAAGATCTGGGATGTGATCGGCTTCACGATCATCACTTTCTTCTATGTTTCACACCCAGGAGGGAATCTCTGTAATAGTTAGGGTAGTTATGTGTTTTGGCATTTGAAACGCGAAGAAATTTTATGTGCAAACAAATTCTTTCATGCATTTACTGATTTTTTCAGCTAAATGACTCTCAAATTGAAAAGCATTTCAAATGAACTCGGAAAAGGTTGAAAGTTGGCATGGTATCATAATTTCACCCACATGGCACGTGCAAAAAAGTAGAGAGGGTTACCACAAAAACCAGATGCACTTCGTGTACAAAATGGACAATCTCTTTCGAAGTATCAGGGTTTCGGACGAAAACACATCCGTTACAAAGGCATTTCATTTTTAAATAACCTAAGAATTACCAAATTGAATATAATGATAAAACACACTAATATTAAACATAAGAAAAAAGAATCACTGAAAAATCTATTTTCAAAGTTAAGTTATTCATAAACTAGTGATTCACACAAATTTCATATAATTCAAAATTTAAACTATTCAAATTTGTAAACTACCGGCACTAATAGAAAGTTTGTAATTTTTTGTACCTAAAGCAAAAATATTCACAAAGAAACTCTAAATACAGCAAAAAACAACTCAAAAAAAAAATAAAGCAAAAAATAAGAAAATAAAAAAGCCCGCCTACTGCGCCACAACGGCCTGCATACGACTAGAAACCCAACCTATTGTTGGGCTAGGATGCAGGCCCGCAAAGGCCCAGTAGGCCCATAGGGCAGCACAGAACATTTAGACCTAGTAGGCCTGCTTTGGAGAGCAGCTCGAGAGAGCTACCGCACTGGGGCTTATAAACCAGTGCGGACGTCCCCCGGCTAGCGAGGTGGGACTAAACATGACGCACCGCACCTGCGCCAGCACACCCCCTTTAGTACCGGGTGGTGGCTCAAACCGGTACTAAAGGGGGGGGGTCTTTAGTACCGGTTGGAGCCATCACCCGGTACTAAAGGGGTGCCGTTCCCGCCGCTTGGCCTGGCCAAAACAGACCTTTAGTACCGGTTGGTGGCTTCAACCGCTACTAAAGGTTGTTCTATATAAGAAAACACTTCAAAAAATTTGTCAGTTTCTCATCTCTCCCTCTGCTTCTTTCTCCTCTGCCCCTTGCCGCCACCCCTCGTCGCTGTACCCGTCGCCGTCCGTCGCCGTCGCTGTCCCCATCCCCGTCGTGCCCGTCGCCGTGTCGCGCCCCGTCCTCCCGTCGTCCCCACACAGCCCATCCCCGTCCCCGTCGTCGCCGCCCCGCCCCCATCCCCGTCGTCACCGCCCTTCTCCATCCCCGTCGTCGCGCCTCGCCGGTGAGCTCCTGCCCCGGCCGCCATGTACCACACACACACACATTGTTATAGAAATGTTAGCAATTTTTTTCTTCTTTTTTTTAGTTATAGAAATATTAGAAATGTTAGTTATATAGAAATATTAGAAATGTTAGTTATATAGAAATGTTTTTTAGTTATAGAAATATTAGAAATGTTAGTTTTAGTTATAGAAATATTAGAAATGTTAGTTTTAGTTATAAAATTTAGAATTTGCATATATGAAATCACAATCCATCATTTAAAAAATGTTACTTTACTTTTGCGGCATATAGTATTTGTTGTCGACGATGCCCGGCCCGCATCCTCGCCTTCGACCAGTTCGCGACGACGTCCTGCTTCAGAGGACCCATATCCGGGACTGGGCTCCGCCGGGCTGGCACTGGGAGGTGCTACCTTCAAGGGCGCGACGCTTGGTGAGGAACCTGGCCCCGGGTCCCGTCGTCGACCCTGATCTCCTTTGGTGTCGTTCGCATGGGCCACTTTTGGTGCGGAGGGAGCCGGCCCCGCCGGAGGTGGTACGTCACTGTGTCAGGGAGGAGGACGAGCACGTCCATCGCTACATGGCTGCTATGGACGTCAGGTTCTCCAATACCTGGCAGGTTCTTTCGGGAGATCACCCGAGCTATGATCCAGTGATGGTTCCTTCACTTTGGTTGTCCACCGGCCGCGCCTCAGGAACCGCGAGTGGCCTAGATTACTCTCTAGTATTCGATCTTTATTAGCTAGCTAGCTAGCTAGTGATGTATTCGATATATAATATTCGAGATGATTTATTCGAGATTATATATATTATTCGAGACGATGTATTCGAGATTATATCTATTATTCGAGACGATGTATTCAAGTTTATATTCGATGATGCTTATTGTGTACTATGATTGATTCAGTTTTTCCTTATTAATTGATTGCATCCATGCATTGTAATTTGAATATATTTCTTTTGGATTAGTTAAATAAAACCTATGGTGGACAATACCGGCAGAGAGGAAGAAGAGGCCCTGTTCAATATCATACGCAATCCTCGCGGGCTAGATGATGATCAGAATGAAGAAGATTATGACGGCTCCAAATATCTAAACAACACCGGGGAGGGTGATATGATATTCGATCGCGACGACCGAATTGATGAAGTCATGAACTATGAACATGACGAAGAAAATGTTGATCTTGAAACAACAAAGACTGGCGAGGTATATTTATATAAGCAGGCATCTGGTGATCATCACATGTTTTAAATGACTTGAAGATATATATTAACGAATCGATCTTTCTTCTTTCAGCCATCGGGATCGAGCAAATCTTCAGGCAGCAGGACAGTACGAGGCCCGAACAAAAAGTTGAAGGAGGGCGTAAAGTACAATATCGAGGCCATCAAACCTAATGGTGAACCATTAGCGCCTAAGAAGATTGCGGACAAGTTCATTCGTCAGTGCGGAGTTCTTGTGAAGGACCAACTCCCGATATCCCTTCAAGAATGGAGAGAGCCAGCAAAGCCACGTCCAGATCTTACTTTTGTCGACGACAGACAAAAACTTCTGCTTTGGGAAACACTCATGGAACATTTCACCCTACCAAATCATTTCACAGATGCAGATGTGGAGAAAGTCAAGGACGCTGCTCTTAGGAAGATGGCAGTTGCATTCAACAACCACAAGAATCGTGTAATCAAGGGAGGAAAGAAGACTCCAGTATTCAAGGGAACACTAGAGAAGCAAAGTGCTCATTGGGACGATTTCGTGAAATTCAAGGAATCGGAATTATCTAAGGAACGGTCAAGAATAAACAAGGCCAATGCCGAAAAAAGGATAAGTTCCATAAGTTGGGGCCAGGTGGCTACGCGGTGGAAATGCCTAATTGGGATAAGTCTAAGAAAGAGATGGAGGATGCAGGTGTCACTCCAGAAACATTGAGCTGGCCCCCCAGGTGCAGGACTTGGTTCTATGCGCATGGGGGAGTTGGACCTGAAGACAGGCAAAGTTTCGAAGAAGGCATGTCTGAAAGGAGCCGAAGATAAGCTACTTGTTGCAATAGAAGAGGCTCGATCGGGGGTGTTCCAGCCCAACAGAGAGAACGACGAGCTTACGCGTGCCCTGGGAAATTCTGAACACCCGGGAAGAACACGAGGCAAGGGCGCTATTCCATGGTATGAGGGGTTTTCGGACTGGAACGCCGACTACAGAACCCGTGCGAGAAAGAAGGTTGCGGAGGAGAAGAAGAGGAAGATGGAGGAGGAGCAGAGGAAGCTGGACTATGAACGCCTTCAAGGCCTAGAATCGGCGCACGCGGACTTGGCAGTCAAATTCCAGCGGCAGCAGGAGCAGATCGACTCACTTAGCCAGCAAAGGGGGTCTCAGCAGCTGCAGCAGCTAGCGGATGATCCATCATTGGATAGCACCGTCCCATCCATGCCGAGAAGCAGCATGGGTTCCACCCCGGGCGACGCATTGCTGGATAGCTACCCAGTGGATGACATCATGAAGAACACTAACTGCAAGCTACACTTCAAAATGAAGAACATATCCATGAAGGTGGCGGACGCCGTTGCTTTTACAAATCCCCCCGAGGCAACCTTCCATTGCAACCCGATTCCAGTGGGCTATACTCGTGTCTTGGTTGATGAGGTGGTGGACCAATATTCGGGGCTAGAGCTTGACATTCTTGGAGGTGACGAGGAGCACACACTGGGAGAGGCCAACCATCGTATCATCCTATGGAGAAAAGATTGCACCATCTTTCGAAGGCCACCGACACTGCGTCAGCCGACTCCTCGTCGAAGTCCGCCACCGAGTCAGCAGACTCCCGCTCCTCCAAGTCCACCAACGCGGCAGGCCACTCCTCCTCCTTCAAGACCGCCAAAGCATTAGGCCACTCCTCCTCCAAGTCCGGCACAGCTTCAGGCCACTCCTCCTCCTCCAAGTCCGGCAAAGCGTCAGGCCACTCCTCCTCCAAGTCCGGCACAGCTTCAGGCCACTCCTCCTACAACTCAGCCACGTCAGCCGCCTCCGCCGCCTCAGCAATCACGGAAGAGAGCCGCCTCAGCTATGGTGCGTAGCGGTACAAGTCGAGGTAGTACTGGAGGTACAGGCGGAGGCAAGCGATTTCAATATGGTCCAAGCAGCCTCGCGCCTCTTTCGTAGAGGCCTTACAACAAGTCCGAGGAGGAAAACACAGCCATATCGAAGGCCGAGGTGGAAGCCCATTTTGCACCAAAACCGCCACCGCCGCCAAGGGAGAAAGTGCCTGAGGAAAAGATTGACCACTTCATTCGTATGGCTAGACCACCAGCTCCCAAGCCTATTGACACAGACTATGAGCGCCACCTCAGGAAGTTAAATCAAGCACGTCTACAGAAAGAGGTGAGCTCGAGCTCGAGCAAATCAGCTGGCAAAAGGAGCGGTAAAACCGTTCTCTAGCTGGGAGAACAGGCGGCACAATCAATCTCCCAGCTTGTTATGCCAACAACACATGAGAGTACGCGCGTCCAATATTATTGTGGGCAAACGTTAACGTTCCCGGGCTGGGCGATGTGGTAATAACCGAGGAGCATATTCAGCAGGCTGAAAGGCTCATGATCACTGTTGGACAACTCCTCAATATCGAGCCCATGTCTCTGATTAGAGAGGAGGAAATAAAACGGAAATATGGGCCAACCTTTGGTCGAGCCAGACGAGGTCAAGAAGCTCCCAACGAGAATGTATGAATTGCATCAATGGTACATGGACATTACCAAGATTTCCAATCGAGAGTCCCTCATGGTGAATGTCAAGAAGGATCATTACTTCCATGAGAAAGTTGTGTCTGTTGAGTATTCAGAACTATTTCAGTTATACAATTAAGATGCACTCGACAAATCTATCGTCAGATGCTATTGTCTATAAGTGATTTCTTTCTGTAATTTAAGTCTCAAGCCAGCTGTAGTGATCATTTTGATCAATCATTACCTGTAATTATCCTCACTATATTCTTTTCTGTGTTATTATGCAGGATGAAGATGTATGAAATAAAAAAAGGTGGACGATATGACATTGGGTTCATTGACCCAAATACCATTAATGAATACACATGGAAATTAGATGCATATTGTGAAAAAAGTGTAGAGGAAAGCATGGAGTTCTTCAAGCGCCTCAATATCAATGAAGATATACTACTTCCTTACAACTTCGAGTGAGTCACACTGTCTTGTACTACAAATTATGTTTTTACCAACTAGCTAACTACATGTTTTTGCTTACATATACCCGCTTAATTAAGACATGCAAACGTGTGTGCATGCATATTTCACTGGATCTTGTTAATCATTAAAGTTGATGAAGGAACAATTGAAATACTGGACTTACTACTTAAAAAAACAAGTGACTACACCATCTTGTTTGAGATAGTCAACAGGTAATTTCAATCATTATTAACTATATCTCGGCCTATTTAGTTTGTTATTTCCTAATATGAACTAGTTAATAACCCTTTTATTCATTTTCTTTGTCGGCGGGCAGGGCTTGAGCAAAGTTCATCAGCTTCACTCCTGGTCAATGGAAATGAAAGCTGAAATCGTATCGAACCAAGGTAAGTAATTAAGTAGTACTCCCTCTGTAAACTAATATAAGAGCGTTTAGATTACTACTTTAGTGATCTAAACGCTCTTATATTAGTTTACGAAGGGAGTACTAGCTAGCTAGCTGACACCTCTTTAATTATCATGCTTGATTAATTATTATCTGATCAAATTCCATTCTCATAAAGGCCCCGAAGCAGGCGCCGGGGAATAATCTGTGTGCATACTACGTTTACGAGAACATTCGCATGATGGCGTCCGAAAGGAGTAGATCTTAAAGACAGGACTGCGTACGTTTGTCAGAACACTATTCACAATTTTTACACCATTATCGATATCTAGTCACACAACTAATACAGATGCATATTGATCTCCTTTTTAACAGTTCAGATAGGTGCGGGAGAAGCTCTTAACAGAGGAGCGCATAGAAGCAATTTAAGAGGAAATAGCGGGATTTTTGCTCGACCAGGTCATAGATCCCAAAGGAGAATACTATTACCCGCTATCGCCCCCATGAACCACTTCCAATTGTCATCGTGCTCCGAAGGCACCAATTAGGCTAATGCCACTGGCTCTGAAGGCACCAATTAGGAGAAATTGTATATAGCTAGCTAATTGTATATATATATACATGTGTGTATATATGTGTGAATTAATGGTGGTTGTGAGACATTCGATTCTACTAGAAATTCTATTTATATATATGCATAATGTGTACAATATGTAGTATCTAAAATACCAGCAAACGAAAAAGAATTAAATGAAAAACACAAAATTAAATGAAAAAGAAATCATAAACCCAAACCCCCCCCCCCCAATCTTTTAATACCGATTGGTGTCACCAACCGGTACTAAAGGGCTCCCTGCCCCCGGAGCTGGCTCGTGCCACGTGGTTGCCCTTTAGCACCGGTTCGTGCTGAACCGGTACTAAAGGAGGGGGGGGGGGGGCTTTAGTGCCGGTTACCGAACCGACACTAAAGGGCCTTACGAACCGGTGCTATTGTCCGGTTCTGCACTAGTGATGGGATGTCGACATAGATTTTATTTAGCTCGTACATCCTACTTGAGCTATGGTCGTACACCTACACAGCTCGTATGTCCAGTTTTTTTTATCAGTACGTCAAATTCTCAAGAAAAAAACACTATAGCAGTTTTTAGCACCGCATGATAAATTCTCTGTAAAAAGAAGATACTTGGCTTTTTTTTTTGCTGCCAGAGTCAGAGTAGCCCTACTTGGCCATATATACCACATGTCCACATCGACTGATCTCAAGAGGGCCTTTATTAATCATCCATTGGTCTTAGTATATAGTCAGTACTCGGTTTGCCAGCGAAGGTTAGCTTAGCTGTGTGCCCATGATCAATAGTTTCTCTGATGCTAGATTGCTAGATCATCAATCATTCACTGTGTATTTACGTAGCGTCATGGGAGTAGTAGGATTGAGAGGTGACGGGAATGGAGATTTGGGGGCTAACAAACTAATCCGCACTGAGTGTACATCTTCATCGGTGCAAACCTATGAGAGACCAATGTGTGCGGGAAGTACAACATGAGCCACCAAGCTATAATGCATCATGTTAGTACCACACTGGATTCGGTGGAGTTATCTTTGAACTCCGATTTAGATCCATTGATCTATATCAGGATACAGGGTGGCTGCCAATTCGAACGAACTAGAAAAAGGATGTGGCGTTTGGCACAACGGAGATAATGACGAGAAGGTCGTGTCCCGCGGTGACGACACGCAATGTGACGCGACTTGCCACCATGAAGCAGTTCTTCCTCAAGAGATGAATGTTTTTGTATAAGATTCCACAAGAGTAGTTTACCTGCATGTTCATCAACATCTTGAATAGTTGTAAAATTAGCCATATCTTCCCATCCGTATCTGTAAATTTAAGTCATATCTAATTCCTTTATTAATATTGTGGGGCTAAAATTAATAACAATCATAGCATAGCCCAAAGCACGGGAGTTTACTGATTTTGGTGTTTAACTTGACTTCACGATACTCTTGCTTACATTATTGTTCAAAGAAAAACTTAAACTACCATGTGAGATCCACGCATACAAACAAAACTCTAGACATTTAGTATTTGATTTGGTCACTTTGCTTACATATCAACCAAAAGGCTACACAATTCAATATATCAGAAAGTAATAGTTAAAAATTAGCTTCTTAGACATAAAGAAATAAGCATTACATGGTAGATATAAATGGCACCCGAGGTACATAAATGCAGCTAGAACCTGCCAATTTCCTACACATTTTGAAAAGTTGAAAAATTCGGAAAAAATCCCGCGGGTATATCCAGACATTCTATGTGCATGCACAAAGTTTCGGTGAAAAATAACGTTTTTTGTGGCTTGTGTAAAAAACATAAAGAAATGCAAAATGAATAGTTGTTATGAAGCATCAGAAATTGTGTTTTTTACACAAGCCACAAAAAATGTCCGGATATACACACGGGATCTTTGTTCGGAATTTTTTAACTGTTCAAAAAATGTGTATTTAGGCAGTGGGTGCATATGCACCCAGGAGCCATTGCCAATTTCCGCATCTTTCAGGCATATCTCTAGTATTTAATTTGTCATTGATGTATAACCAAGCAAATCTTTGAGTTTGGCTGAGTATTTAGATTCCTGTATCCGCGAGGTAGGATATATATCTCATGACGTGTCTAATGATATTAATTTGGTACCATATGTGTCGTCTATACTAGTTGGATGCCGTGTGTTGCCACGGAACAAAAAACATATATAGAGAATGTGACTGCTTGAAGAAATCTTAGCTACCTGTGAGTTTGAACGTTGGTTCCCTCGCCTCTAATAGCATGCTCTGCACATGAACGCAAGCGGAACCACACATCTATATTCCAGAGTGCAATTTTAGTTCATTCTATGTTCTTGCCGTGACCCCTTGACAGTGGAGCCAACATTGTATTGAATAGAACTCCCACAAATGTATCTTCGTGGTGTGGTTTTTGTTGCCAATGCAGTCGAAACCAGGCAACCAGTGCTCAATGTAACTTTTTAGTTTTCATCAAACGTATTTATTGTTCTTGCTTGTGTAACCATTTTAACCGGTCTAATGTATTTTTTTCTATTTAAAATGAACAAAATAGATTATTCACTCAAACATGAGAATATGAATACAATTTTATTCATTTTCCAAATACTAGAAGATAAGAAACAACACTAATTAACCTACTTCGGCTCATGATACCCCTCCTGATGGATTTGGCCAGGCTTTGATGGTTTCTAATACTATAGGTGGTGAGCGGCCAAAATGATCTGCCGATGCGTCAGTGGTACCACTCCCCTACAGAGCCATCATGACCTTGTCGATGACAGGTTGAGAACCAACAAGTCTTCGTGCACGTGACCCAATGGACGCATGCCTTGAAGCTTCAGTCATCATTGTTGAATCCATGAATCATTCAGAAGTGACATATCTTCCCGTCGCACACACACGACCAGAAAGCCTAACCTCGCCACCTCAAGGAAGCGATATGAATCAACGATGGAGCTCCGTCGAGTCCATCCTGATGCCCCATCTTGAGGAGGATCGAGCCAGGAAGACCAACTCAAAGATAAAGTGCCACCTCTACGAGGACTAGGTAAGTTCATAGAATAATTGTTGGCAGCCAACACTAGTTTCAAAGAGTAATACATTGAGCTCCGATCATATCTTCACACTTTTTAGCTGGTTATGACCGTAGGTGAGTTCCAAAGATTAATACGTTGAGCTTGTATGCACGTTCTGAAGATTAGTTGTTGGCAGCCACGCGTCCTCCAACCATTCTTCACACTTTTTAGCTGGTGCCATCTCCATAAATCCATTTGGGCACGCAAAACATCAACTAGTGGCTGCGTGCCAAAACTATACAACCTCTTTTCTTAGGCAGGGTCCAAATGAATAAATAACAATACGACACAAAAAAGAAAGAGGGAGTGAGAAACCTCGCATATAAAGAGGTCAATCACCACCAACATATCTTATGAAATGCGCTCCAACGCCTTGCCTCCTCCCCGCTCTCAATGTTGTTCCTTATGTGTACAACGCTAGGCATATACGGCAGCTTGCATTGCATAGGTGGAGAATGTCACCTAGCAATCCTACGAAAAAGGGTTTCCCCCCGCTTTATATATAAAGCAACAAACCAAGCATCCAACATCACAGTACATAGAGTAATTAAGTCATAGTCATGCTGGGGGCACAACAAGACAAGCCCCAAACAAAGCTAAAGCTAAAAGGACGCTAATCCGGCTCGGGAGGTGGCGGAGGGGGTGGTGGAGGAGGGGCGAAGGCCGATGTCGAAGCTCGAAGACCCGCTATGATGATGTCAATGGCGTTCCGGTCTCTCTGCTTGCTAAGCGGTCTCCAAAGCTGTAGAAGGCCACACAATTTGTATATAGCATCAGTCACACGCCAAGGAATCACGCGTTCAATGACTAGCTTATTACGGTTACACCAGAGGGTCCAAGCTAAGGTACCTAATACCACCCACATGGATGGGCGACTAGAGCTAGGGAGCCTAAGTGCCTCCCCAAACAAGTCCGGGAGGTTGTCATGGCACTAGTTGCCCCCAACCACCTCCCGGATGCAACTCCAAAGGAATTGGGCCACCGGACACCGGAAGAAGATGTGATTGCAATCTTCCGGTACCAAGCAAATGGGGCATAGCCCATCCCCAGGGACATTACGTTTGCGGACCTCCGTACCCGAAGTAGGCAGCCGCGGACCCATTGCCAAAGGAATATGCGGATCTTTAAGGGAAGTTTAATCTCCCGGAGCACCGAGAGTTCCACTGGGCCCGGGGTGGGGACAATCGCCTGATAGAGGGATCTCGTTGAGAAGCGGCCACTTGGCTCGAGGTGCCAAGAAAGGGAATCGGGATCTAGGGAGGGGGGGGTGTAGGGCAATACACTCAAGCATTTCATCCCATTGCCCAAGTTCCACCGCCCCGAAGGTACGGTGAAAGGCAATAGCGCCCAAGTCAGCTAAGGCCACAACCACGAAGAGCTGTGGGCGGACGCAGAACGCGAACAATGCGGAAAAGCGGTCAGCAAAGGGGAGGGTCCCTGCCCACCGATCTAGCCAGAACAAGGTGCCGGAGCCAGAACCAATTTTAATGGAGGTCCCAATACGCAAAGTCGGCATCAGCCGAATCACCGATTGAATTGGGAACAACCAGTTCTATACGCGAAAGCCAGTGGCTGTCCGCGTAAGTACTTAACACGGATAATCTCAAGCCACAAGCCGCCTTCGGCAGTCTGAATCCGCCAAAGCCATTTGGAGAGGAGGGCAATATTCATACGCTTTGATGAAATAACCCCAAGACCTCCTTGGTCTTTCGGCTTGTAGATCTCAGACCACTTGACCATGTGGTTCTTCTGTTTATTGTTTTCTCCTGCCCAGAAAAATCTGGAGAGAAGTTTGTTGACCTCATGGTGGAGGGATTCATGTAAACTATAGAATCCCATGATATACATCAGTAGACTAATAAGGGAGGAATTCATCAGAATCACTCGAGCGGCTTTAGATAGCCACCTCCCCTGCCAAGGCTCCATCCTGGGTTGGAGCTTGGCGATTATTGGGCGAAAATCCTCTCAAGCAGACGAGTGTCACTAAGAGGAATGCCAAGGTAGGTGGTCGGAAATGTTCCCAAATGGCAGTTCAAGCGGTTGGCAATTCGCTGAGCTTCCATCGAGGAGTATCCTATGACCATCACCTCACTCTTGGCAAAGTTAATCGTGAGGCCCGACATTTCCTGAAAGCAAAGGAGGAGGAACTTTAGATTCTGAATATCCTCATCCGATCCTTCCACCATCATAATGGTGTCGTCGGCCTATTGGAGGTGGGTCAGACCCCCATTCGCAATCAGGTGAGGGCAAATTCCCCTAATATGGCCGGCACGTTTGGCTAAGTCAAGAATCGAGGTGCGGGCATCAACCACAAGGTTGAATAGAAAGGGGGATATCGAGTCCCCCTGTCGGACCCCTTGGCCTGTCGAGAAGTATGGGCCAACCTCCCCGTTTATGTTAACCGCCGTCTGACCACTCGTGACCAACTGCATAACGCGCATGACCCAGTGGTGATGAAAACCCACGTTTGAGCAACACTTCCCGAAGGAAGGACCAGTGGACTGTGTCATAAGCTTTACGGAAGTCGATTTTGAAGAACACCACGCGGAGGTGTTTCGACTTGACCTCATGAATCATCTCATGGAGGACTAGGACCCCATCGAGAATGAATCGGCCTTTCGTGAAGGCCGATTGGTTGGGGTGATGAATCCGAGGAGCGATAAGGGCCGCCCTAGTGGCGTACCCTTTGGCCAGAATTCTAAATATCACATTGAGGACTATAATAGGGCGGAATTGCCTAATGTCCGCCGCACCCGGGACCTTGGGAGTTGAGGAGATAATCCCGTAGTTAAGACGGGATATGTCCAGAGTTCCCCTAGCGAACTCACAGAACAGCTCCAGGATGATCTCTTTGACCATCGGCCAGAAAGCCTGGAAATAGTGGACCGGTAGTCCATCAGGACCCGGCGCCGAGGCCGGGTTCATGTCTTTTACGAAGGCCTCAACTTCCGCTGCATCAAAAGGAGTGAGCAGGGCTGTATTTTCTTTCGGGGAGACCTGCTGGTCAGTCGACCAAATGTGGTCTGCTAGAGCGACGCCACTCCGAGGACGCCCCTGAAATAACGAGTTATAAAAGTCGTCGACTAAGGAGCGGATTGCTTGAGGCTCCTGGAACAATTGTCCACCCTCCCATAAGAGGGGGATAGAGCAGCGACGTCTACGGCCATTAGCAATGGCCTGGAAGTAGGCGGTGTTGGCATCCCCAAAAAGCACCCAATTCATAGACCCACGCTGTCGCCAGTATTCCTCCTCCTTGGAATATATCTCCATGAGGGAGTCCTCCAAAGTGTACCTATGGGCCCATTCCTCCGCGGAGATCCCCGCAGAGTCTTCCCGAAGGTCCAAGGCCCGAATCTCCTCAAGGAGGGAGGCTTTCAGGACCCGAAGGTTCCGACCTATATTAGCACCCCACCTTTTCATGAACTGCCTGGAGCGCTTGGACAGGTGGTGCCACTCATCAAGGATTGACATCTGTCTATGGCGATCAGCCAACGCCGCGATCCGTTGAGCCTGGACGGCAGCCACAAAACCTGGCTGCCTTAGCCAGAAGGCCTCGAAGCGGAATCTAGGGGGTGGGCGGGGTCTCTCGTCCCTGGAGGATAAGAGGAGAGGGACATGGTCAGAACCGATGCGTGTGATAGCCTGGAGAGAGGCCAAAGGGAATCGGAGTTCCTAGTCAGGGGAGACAAACACACGGTCCAACACACTAAGGGTCGGGGCCACCTGTCTATTGGTCCAGGTAAATTGTGCCCCGACCCTGTCCAGCTCTAGGAGACCAAGGTCCGCCACCCAGTCGTTAAAGCGGCGAATCTCCCAATGTCAACACGCGAGTTGTTCTTATCCTCGGGGGAGCAGAGAAGGTTGAAGTCTCCCCCAACGACCACGGGAAGGGTCGCAGAGGAGATCTTGTTGTGGAGGTTGGCCAAGAAAGTGGCCGAGCGACTATGGTCCGCCGGGCCATAAACCACAATGATCTCCCACTTGAAGTTCACATCACGTTCCCACACCTCCATGCTAACGAAGTGGGATCCACGGTCCATGGATCCCACCTCAAAGGTCGCATCCTTCACCCCTAGAAGGATGCCACCAGAGTGACATGTCACTCCACTAGATGGCAACCAGTGCCATGCGAAAAGGTGTCTGGTAAGACACTCAAGTTCGAAAAGGGAGAACTTAGTGCGCATTGTTTCTTGTATCACTACCACATTGATGGACTCTTCGCGCATGTAGTCAATAAGTTGCATGCGGCGGCCGTCGTGGCCAAAGCCCCGCAGGTTCCAGAAAAGCGCGCGCATGATCACTCCCCTAATGGGTCCTCCCGGGACCCAACAGTGGACGTAGCGCTAAGGGCACGGCGCAGTTGAGCAGTACGAGAGCGAGTCCACCCGCGGATGTCACGCGGATTGATAACAAGCTGGTCCCATCCCCTAGTATGACGGGGGGGGTAGGGGGTGGGACCTCAGCGGCTGCAGCCGCCTCGCGAGCCCTAGTGGCCGTGAGGTGGCCCTCCGGGATCTCCTTAGCCTGGAGGGACGCTAGCTGCTCCAAAACCGGGCCCTTCTCGCCACGGAAAAATATAGCCGAATCGGCTGCTACCTTGGCCAAGTGGCCAAGGGGAACCTCAGCAAGCGCAGAAAAGGATTTGTCACAGAAATCATCAGCAGAACATGGAGCCTGAGAGTCGGACGGACCTGTGTTAAGGTTGTGGATGGCTGCGCGGCGAGATGCCTTCTCCACCACAGTCGGAGAAGCCCCAGCCAGACGTGGCGCCGCCCCGAGACGAGCACTCTTCCGGGTAGACGAAGCCGAGGTGGAGACCGAGCGGTGGCGTCCCCGGGACGCGGGCGACCGAGGGAACGCAGGAGAGGGGGCCGCAGCAGGCTCGGACAACGGAGGCGCCGACACCAGCGGGTCCACCCGATCCGCCATCGGGGACACGAGCCGGGGGAAGATGGTGGCCGGACCTCCATGCTACCCCGGCTGTCCCCACTCCCTTCCTCCTCCGAAAGGGAGAGAGGGGGGAGGAAGGGTGGCGCCTCTAGGCGTGGGAAGCGTTAGGAAAACATGCATATGATGGATCCGGCTATAGAGCAGTAGCCTGGCAGTTTTCTCGATATATAGTCATATTTGCACTGCTGTGTATAGGACTGGACGTACGAGCGAGCTTTTCGTCTCGGCCCGAAGCTCGCTCCAGCTCGGCCCGTTACAGCTCGGCTCGATAGGATTATCGAGCGGGCCGAGGTCTGAAAACAGGCCCGTTTCGCAACCGAGCCGAGCCGAGTTTCGGCCGGTCCATCTCGGTGGCTCGCTTACGGCCCAGCCCAATTCCACCATCGATCACAATAGCTAGCGCATTAGGGCAGAGCAACCACAGCCAGTCTCTCGTCTCTCCCTTTCTCTGCTC
Organism: Triticum urartu; assembly: GCF_003073215.2. Classification (NCBI taxonomy): domain Eukaryota; kingdom Viridiplantae; phylum Streptophyta; class Magnoliopsida; order Poales; family Poaceae; genus Triticum; species Triticum urartu. The sequence continues at coordinate 533,811,111 of NC_053026.1, read as the reverse complement.
TGCGCCGCCTCGCCTCTCTCTCGCCACGCCACAAATCTAGATCGACGGCGACGAGCGACGCCGCGCTTCCTCGCCAACCCGGCACCGACGGCGACGGGCGGCGCGACCATTCCTCACCACACCGGACGTAGACGGACGCGCCTCCCCTGGTTTCTTGCGGAACGTGACGAGCCGGAGCAGGTACTTCCTTCGTTCCCAAATCCCAATCCCTAGCAGCAGCTCTCTGAACTTAGTACGCATGTGATGGATCAATGGATGGATGGATCGATGGATGTAGTCATGTAGTTCGAACTTCCCAAACCCTAGCCATAGGTGTCTGCACTAGTACACATCTGGTGGATGGATGGACGGATGGATCGATGGACGTAGTCAGGTAGATGTAGGGCTAGATGGGTGGATCATGGATGGATGTATTGTAGTCTGTACGGCTAGATGTAGCAGCAACAGATGGATGGATCATGGATGGATGGAGTTGTAGGGCAGAATGGATGGATAGATCAAAATTTTCATTGATTCCATGTGTAATTAGTTTTCTGTTGTTGATGAACTTGTTGATGATCTACTTGCTGTAGCATAGCAGCTTGAAAAAAATCTATTTGCTGGAAAATTACATAGACTCCATGTCTAATTAGTTTACTGTTGTTGATGATTGACTGTTTGTTGTTTGCTGATGTGTGCAGACGCCTATCGTCGCAACAATGGACAAGCAAAAGGGGAAGGCGAGTGGGAAGGAGAAGGAGAAAGAGAGGACGTTGGACTCCATTATGAAGAGAAAGTTGCCAGTCTCGGGGATGCAGAAGGGGAATGGGAAGGGCAATGGACAAGAAAAAGGGGAAGTTCTTTGAAACCAGAAATGGTGGAAGCCTTGGTGTGCGGTGCTAGTTATATCAAAGGTTCTCACAAGGACTTCAATGTGGTGGTATGATTCCTATCTTTTTCTTCTATGATTTCTGTCTATTTCTTGTATGTGGCTAACTTACAAATAATTAGGAGAGGGATGAAGATGAGGAGGACGATGTTGAGAATATCAAGTTGCCCAAGATTGTTGATGTGGGGGGTGACAACAATTGGTAACTAATGTTTTTACATGTCTCAGTTTTCCTATCTTGACATAGTGAGAATATCAAGTTTACAAATCTGTGTTACATGTAGATATTCGCCATGTGGGTGTTGCTCTTGCTATTTTGAAGATGGATGTCTACATGATCTTCTCATGTGGATTGTTGAGGTCAACGTGATCATCTCGTGCCATTTCTTTTGCTGTGATGAACTTTGAATTATGTGTGCTGTTGTGATGAACTATGGACCTTGAATGATGTTGTGATGAACCATGCACTTTCAACAATGTTGTTGTGAACTTGTGATGAACTATGAACTTTGTATTATGTGGTTTTCGCTAGTCATTGTTTGGCTGTCAACATTTTCTTAGTTTTATGTCAAAGTGAAGTGTTATGCTATGCAAAATTTCCTTGTTTGGCTGTCAATATTTGATGTTTTCCTGTGTAAAGTTCAATTGAAGTGATGTCCAAAATTCAATAGAAATGGTGCCCAATTCTTTCTCTCGTATGTGTTCCATTGTTACAATTTTTGTAGAAGAATTCATATAAGAACATTATTTTTCATTACTATGACCATTTTTTAAAACAATAGACTGTTGGATTGTTCATTTTTAGTAGTATAAACTGTTTGTTTTCCAAAATATAGGTTTAATTGCTCAAGTATATGCACTATATACAGAGGTCTATACTATTAAATGGTTCTGAGAGAAACTGGCTTACGAGCCGGCTCGGTCTGAGCGAGCCATAGCCAAAGCGAGCCGAGCCGGTTGAAGTAGGCTCGTTGGCTGAGTGAGCCGAGCCGAGCCGCTCCAGAGCGAGCCGAAGTCAGGCTCGGATCAAGCTCGGCTCGGCTCGGCTCGTGTCCAGCCCTAGCTGTGTAAGCTAGCGATAGGCCTCTAAAGAATTCAACCACTAGCGCGTTACAACTATGTTGTACTGCAATTAGTGCTCAGACTGCATTCATCCTTTGTTGCATCTCCAACTTGTTGGAAATAACCACGAGTCTAAGTCCACACTGGACAAGAATCAATCGTTGAGTTGTACTTGTAGTTAGCTAGTATAGTTGTTAGATATAATCTTGTCTTGGTCTAATTAGGGTGTGGTAATTAGATTAGCTAAAGTACTAGTATATCCTACAAGCTTGCATGTTGTACCGTCTGTTTGTACCGTCTGTAGAATCATTAACAACCACTTTATACATGCACCATCCAAAAATTTTAATATTAAATTCTACATTAATTAGAAATAAAAGAATATGAATATGAAAGGATCATATCCTCCTTTAAGAATATTAAACAGGTAAATAAATAAAATGTAAACTTACTATTATGGAACTGAAACACCATTTAAGAAATTAGAGTCAAAAGCACACCTTAAGCACTCCTCACATGACCAATGTACTGGCTCATATCTATTTGAAAAACGAGACAACTATAAAAGTCAATATTTCTTAATCTTCAATCGGGGGAGACCATCTTTGTTCTAATGAATATCATTCTTCATTGTCGATTAAAATTCCCCCTCATGCTTCTATATAATACGGTGGACCATTAGTCCTACAAAACATTGAGTAAGTTACAAAAGTCATTCCATGTTAACAATTTGGCACAAAATATAATAGCATATAAAATGAGTGTATGAGAACAACTTACTTGATAATGTTGGCTTTCATGAGGACTGTTACTTAGAGATCTGCGAGAAATAAGACGCTTAATTCCGACACTTGTTGCACCACACCATTCAGCCTTTTTTTTAGTATTTATTTCCCTTGCATAGATAATCCAAAGTGTGCATATAATTCCCTTGACCGTGGAACCAGCCGAAGTGGATACTGCCGGATTTCTGGAAATTCCTCTGGGCTGGCAGGATTTCGGCACCAGCTTGGGTCGCCGAAGGTGCGGGGGCTGTGGGGGGGGGGGTTCCATTTTTTCGGTCAATGGGGCAATGGCCGGCCAGCGGCCGAGGTTCTGGCAGCGGCGGCAGATGGGACTTCAGGGTCTTCCTACTTTTGCTGAGAATGCATTCTTTGGACTAAATTTAGGGGAATGAGACAACGGTTGAGAGACAAAAATAAAAAAAATAGCAAATGATTTAGGGGGTCTGGTAGATGATGCTTAATTCCCTAAAACAAAAGTATTCTCCATAAATTTGACTTTGAGGCATCTGCTAGAGATGCTCTGACAAGGCCAGCTCCAGTTTAACAAACTGAAAACATGTTGCATACATTTTGGGATACTAGGTATTTTCTGTAAGTTTGAATTTCTACACTCGGATACACCAGTAGAAAAAGGACCTAATGTGAGACACATTAGTCCCGGTTCGATTTTGGCCCGGTACTAATGGCACCATTAGTGCCGGTTCGAACGGCTATGCATTAATGTCGGTTCGCGTTGAACCTTTAGTACCGGTTCGTGCCACGAACCGGTGCTAAAGGGGTGGTGGCAGGCTGGCGTCAGGCCGGGGCCCATGATCACCTTTAGTACCCATTCGTACCAGTTTAGTACCAGTTTGTGCCATGAACCGGGACTAAAGGGGTCTGACCTATAGTCCCGGTTGGAGACACAAACCGGGACTATAGGGCAATTTTCAAACTCTACACCCCCCCGGTGTACCGCCATTTCAGTTTTGAAAAAATCAAAAGAAAATGATAAAAACTTCATAAAATAAAATCTTTCGAGAGGTAGTTATATTACTACACCTACTAGTTATGAAAATTTGAAAACTTAAGTTTGGACATGTTTTGCAAAAAAGTGTAGGGAAAATGTAAAACGGCTATAACTTTTGCATACGATGTTGGAAAAAAACTGTATAATATATCAAAAAATTCAGTGAGTACCAGGCTCTTGGGGCCTATTTCAACCCATATAAAGCTTTATCTAATTTGCAAATGTGATGAGGTGTGCTTTTGTTCTCATAACCTGGTGTCTGCCGCATAAAAACCTCTTCTTCCAGAACACCATGAAGAAACGCGTTCTGAACATCTAGCTCCCTTAAACTCCAGCCTCTGGAAACAACAATGGACAAAACAAGTCGAATAGTAGCTGCTTTAACGACAGGACTAAAGGTATCTTCATAGTCATTACCATACCTCTGTTTGAAACCTTTTGCAACCAACCTTGCCTTATATCTGTCTATGCTTCCATCTGACTTTCTTTTAATTTTATATACCCACTTGCAATCTATGATATCCTTGCCTTTTTCTAATGGTACCAGATGCCAAGTTTTGTTTTTCATGAGTGCTTCATACTCACTATCCATGGCCTCCTTGCAGTTTTTATCAGCAAGTGCATCATGCAAATGAGTGGGCTCACCCATACTAGTAAGAAAGGCACGTTTGAGCTTATCATAACTTATTGTACCATCTGTGTACTCCTTCGCCTTATGAATACCAGATTGTGATCTTGTATGGCGATGTGGCAAAATAGGTGCAGTTGACGCAATAGTGCTAGGCGCAGAAAATCCTGAGTCCGTTAATTCAGCAGTGAAGTTAGTTGCCGTAGAAGATCCTGCATACCCTATTCCTGATCTATGGCAGAAGATCCCCTCGGGATTGCCCCGCCAGCGGCTGCACCGCCCGTCACGTCGCCAGGTGCGCCTTTGGTTGGACGAAACGGGACAAGCGAGTCGGGCCCAACCTCTGTCGCCTGGTCGATCCCTGGACCAGCGGTTGCACGCGTGGCAAGCAGCAGTTGGCACAGACGTGCATCGGATGAGGCGGGCGGGCCAGTGCCGGGCCCTGCCGCTGTCGCCTGGTCGGCCACCCGGGCGTCACAATCTTGTGGCGAGCTGGAGTCGCCCTAGAGAGGCGCGCCTGATGCTCTGTCAGAAGTATCTGCTCCGGATCTCGCGCCGCTGCTGTCACCAGGGTCGCTCTGGGATCCAGTGCCACTTTTGTCCATATCTGTTTGCATAAAATGACGCCCTGAATCTACACACTTAGCACCAAAATCAAAATTTTCTGTGGATTTAGTCACATGATCAACACTACTTAATTCACCCCTGTGATCTGGGCTAGGCATATAGTCTGGGAGAAGTGCAATTTCAGCACGAAGAAGAGCTCCAGCATTCGGATGAAGCTTAGGAAACGGAAAAAGTGTTTCATCGAACACAACATCTCGGGATATATAAATACGTCTAGAAGAAATCTCAAGACATTTGTATCCTTTATGGAGATTACTATAGCCAAGAAGCACAAACTATGTGGAACGGAACTCAAGTTTGTGTTGATTGTATGGGCGGAGATTGGGATAGCAAGCACAGCCAAAGATTTTGAGAGAATTGTACTCTTGTTTTTTGTGAAATAGCTTTTCCAAGGGAGTGATGTTGCCTATCACTTTGCTAGGAAGACGATTGATAAGATAGGTGGCAGCGATAAAAGCTTCATCCCAATATTTTAATGCCATTGAGGCATGAGCTAGAAGAGATAGGCCTACTTCCACAATGTGCCTATGTTTACGCTCTGCACTCACGTTCCGTTGATGAGCATGAGGACAAGACACATGATGAGCAATGCCTATATTACGGAAGAATGAGTTGCGATTTTCATACTCCCCTCCCCAGTCACTTTGGACTGCAAGAATTTTCCTGTCAAATTGACGCTCAACAAATTTCTGAAATTCATGAAAGATAGAAAGAACTTCAGATTTGAACTTAAGCAAATATATCCAAGTAAACTTGCTGAAATCATCAATGAAACTGGCATAGTATTTTTTTTCTCCCAAAGAATCTCTGGCATGACCCCATACATCACTAAAGATAAGTTCCAACGGAGCATGAGACACATTATTAGACCTAGGATACAGAAGTTGGTGACCTTTTGCACATTGACAAGCATCACAAACAGACTCACTACTTTGACTAGATGACAATGGAAGATTGCCTTTATTCACTACTTGCTTGGCTATGGTTGAAGAGGGATGCCCTAATCTTTGATACCATCTTGCCAAGGTAGGTGTCGGTGTCAAAACCGATGGATCTCGGGTAGGGGGTCCCGAACTGTGCGTCTAGGCGGATGGTAATAGGAGACAAGGGACACGATGTTTTTACCCAGGTTCGGGCCCTCTCGATGGAGGTAAAAACCTACTCCTGCTTGATTAATATTGATGATATGGGTAGTACAAGAGTAGATCTACCACGAGATCAAGGAGGCTAAACCCTAGAAGCTAGCCTATGGTATGATTGTTCTTCGTCCTACGGACTAAAACCCTCCGGTTTATATAGACATCGGAGAGGGCTAGGGTTACACAGAGTCGGTTACAATGGTAGGAGATCTACATATCCGTATCGCCAAGCTTGCCTTCCACGCCAAGGAAAGTCCCTTCCGGACACGGGACAAAGTCTTCAATCTTGTATCTTCATAGTCCAGGAGTCCGGTCGAAGGTATAGTCCGGCTATCCAGACACCCCCTAATCTAGGACTCCCTCAGTATCCCCCGAACCAGGCTTCAATGACGGCGAGTCCGGCGCGCAAATTGTCTTCGGCATTGCAAGGCGGGTTCTTCTCCAAATTCCGTGTACTTTTTGAATAATGTCCGGATTCTTGTAAATGTAGCGCTCCTTGGCTTCTACGCCCAACAATGGCCGTCTTCCACGTGTCAAACGAATACGAAAAGTCAGGGTGTTTTTATATTTACACCCCTAGCCGTGTTTTTATATTTACACCTCCGCGAGTATTCATCAGAGCGTATTCGACAGAGGTCCACTCTATCATGGCCGGCCTTCGCAGCTCCTCCTCTCGCCCTTCCAGCCCTCAGCCTGGATATTGGGAGAGATGCTCCATCCCGCACAGCGAGCTAGTGACGCTCCAGGCCAAGGGATTTCCCCCCTGGCCTATATGGTCCCGGTTCGAGCTGGACTTGCCATCTATAATGGCGGAGAGCAAGCGGAGAGCACCCCAATCCCTCCAAAGGAGAGCGGGTATGCCTTGTCCCTTACTTAATAAGAGGGCTCGGATTTCCAAATTCATCCGTTTCTCCGGGGGCTCCTGGAGTTCTATGGCCTCCAGCTGCACAACCTCACGCCGGCCTCCATATTGCATATTGCGGGCTTCGTAGCCCTTTGCGAGCTGTTTTTGGCCTGCCAGGCTCATTTCGCGCTGTGGAAAAGGCTATTCTGCCTTGTGCCCCGTTCTCAGAAGGGGTCAATATATCAAGTGGGCGAAGCCGAAGTGTGGCGCATCGCCGGGACCGGATATCTATCCGGAACCCCAAAGAAGGCATCCGAGGACTGGCCTTCGGAATGGTTTTATATAGAGGACGTCCCGCTGCCGCATCCTGTCCGGATCGGCCTCCCTGAGTTCGACAGTGCTCCCCTAAAGAAGCGCCTAAGCTGGGATCCACGGAGCCCTTAGAGGGAAAGCGACAAGGACGTTCTTTACCTGATGGGCCGGATAAGATTGTTAGCTCATTCCGGACTGACCATGATCAGGGTCATGGCCGCATGCATCATGCGAGGGGTGCAGCCGCTCAAGTATAGAGGCCACCCCATGTGGGACTTCAACGGGTAGGACGACGCCACCCGCCATGGCCGTAAGGGGCCGGATTTGGCTGCCGCTCTAATAAAGATCTTGTCCGCTTTGTACAAGGGAGAAGAGGAGGAATTTCTCCGCGTCAACCCACAGGTTGGATTTTCTATGTACAATCCCCCAAGTTGGGTAAGTGGACACTTTTACTTGCCCATCCGTTTTATATTCCCATCATTAAATATTCAGTCTAACGACTTCAATGCAGGAACTGCGCCAGGCTGTTAAAGAAATAAACAACCCTCCTCCACAACCCGAGGATCCGGGACGGTCCCTCGACCCGGCCTCTCAAGAGGATCCGGACTTATCTGTGGAGCTGATTGATGGGGTGTTTCATCAATTGAGCAAGGACAACGCCTTGGTGGCCATTACGGCCGATTACCCAGGTCTAACCCCAGCCTCACAGGTAACTGAGACCGAAGTCCCAGCACTTTGAAAAGGGATCTATCCTCGTGTGTTTTCGATTGCCGTATGACAACCGTGTTTTGCTGGGGAGGTCCTTGAGACGGGAGGCCGAGCCTGCGGCGACTAGCCAATGAGGGGCGGCAAGGCCCCGCGGGCTAAAAAGAAGTGCGGTCCTGACTGAGACGCCGGCGCAAAGGTATAGCGCGCCATCTTATTCCCAGGTGTTATTCCTTCAAGGCATATTAATGCTCGTGCTCTCTTCAGGACGAAGAGACCTCGCCGGACTATATCCAAAGAGGTTGCCAATCGTGCCTCCACCAGCTAGGCTCCAAAGCCTGGTCCGGAAGCGGAGGCGAACACAAAGCGCGCACCGGACGCTCCTCCGACAGAGGATGCGGACAGGCTGTCTTCCACCAATTTTGAGGTGGAGAGTGCCATGAACCACAGGCGTCGCCAGACAGTTCTTCGCGACGCTTGTTTCTCCCAAGAGGCATTGGATGCCTTCAATTCGGGAGATGCGTACCTCCGTGCCGCTCAAAATGGTCTAGCCAGAGCCACGGAGCAATATGTAAAAGACATATGAGTAAGAAAATTTTGGTAATTATATATATACCAGTAGCCCCCGAGACTTGAAACAGTTAGAATAACTGATTTAAGGATCATTTGTTATGCAGGTTCTTACAGTAAAGAATACCCTACTATCCCAGGAGCTGGAAGAGTGCAAAGCCCAACTTGAGGCCGCACTAGCCGCGGCAGGGGAGCCCAGGGAGACCCCCTCTGGTAATATACGCTTCGAAAGATAAGTATTTTGCGAAGTGCGGCGTGGGTGCAAATCTGACAAATGAAATTGCAGATGGCGCCGGATTAAATCCGGAAAAGCAACAACTCCTATGCTAGCTGAAGGCTCGTGAGAGTGTGCTGACAAAGGTGAGGCTGGAGAAGAACGATCTCCAAGATGCCAACACAAAGTTGGGCGTTGAATTGAAGGATGTTCGTGCCCAGCTGTTGGACTCCGTTAAGGAGAATCAGCGGCTTCGACGCGGCATATTTAGTAAGTGCTTAAACGAACTTTGAAAAAAGAGTTTGGTGAGGAAGTCGACTAACAGAGTAATGTCTGTAGGTATGCTAACAGGTCGTCCTGCAGAGGAAATGCCCGGTTCTACTGGTGACCTTCTTCCCGTGGTCTCACAACTGCACGAGCGAGTTCGGCAGGTGATGCAAGGCGTCGCCCAGGCCTTGTGGCCATCCGTCTCCATGCCCGAAGGCCTTGGAGAGCTTGTAGAGAAGCTGAAGGGAGTGCGACGGCGCTTCCGATTGTGGAAGATGTCGGCCTGCCGTCAAGGCGCCAGGGAGGCCTGGGCCATGGTGAAGACGCGGTACATGAAGGCTGACCTAAACCACATGGCCGGGGTCGGACCCGTGGGGCCCGATGGGAAGGAGATCCCTGTGAGCTTAGTATACGGCCAAGTAGAATTGGCTGCAAAGTATTCCCAACAGGACTGTAAGCTAGACAGATTGTTAGATGGTATTGAAGAGGAATACAATCAGTCAGATTGACTATGTAATTTTAATTGACATGTGTAATGCCTTCTAGCCGGATTGTAGATCGTTTGTCATGGCCGACCTTTTCGCTTCAACCTTGGGACCCGACGGTCCGGAGTGTGTCTGAATACCCTCGCGGTTATATAAGAACCGGGGTATGCATGGAGACCAGGCGTAGGGGTCATTAGTGCTTGAACAGACAAGTGCCCAACTAGTTATGTTATATTACATGGTTAGTATGAAACATCTTCCAGGGAGAATAGTTCTGTTAGGGGTTCCTTTCCCTGGGAGGCATGCCCCAAAGTGCATGTCCATTCTGCGAAAAGAGACATAGGAAAAACATCTGGGGGCGTATAGATAAATAAGTGAAAAAAAGATCATCTTTAGTTCACCGACCGAATATTTCCTTAAGAACGCTAGCTTTCAGCTTCACCCAGTCTGAGGTACACATCCGGCTGACCCGGCAATAACAATCGCAGAGGTGCTCCCTTTACCACCTAGCCGAACAATCGGGAACATAGGGGTAAGCACAGGAGCCAGGCAACCCAGCTTGGCCAAAACTTAAGTCATATCGATGCATATAATGGTGAATAAAAGGTACATGCGGAAGTGTGACACATGTGTTGGGCATGAAGCCCGTATAAATAAGCTTCTGTTTAAAGAAGCCCCCAGGTTGAATGAGCGCGGATAGCGCGTCACTTTATGAGCCTTTAAAGGCTATAAGAGAGGGAGAGAGAGAGAGAGAGGGGAGAAGGAGAGAAATGTAAGACAAAAAGTATATAAAAAATGGACAGAGGAAGGAGACAAACACAGAGTCCGGCGCTAGGCATAGAATCTTCGGAGACGGGCTGCGTTCCATGGGTTCGGCTCGAGTCGGTTATCCGATGCATCTCGCAGGAGGTACGCTCCACCAGTCAGGACTTGGTCAATTATGAAGGGACCTTCCCACTTGGGCTTGAGTTTGTCCTTTTTCTTGTCCGGTAGGCGTAGAACTAATTCGCCAACGTTGTAATTTTTGGCCCGTACTTCTCTGCTTTGGTATCTTCGAGCCTGCTGTTGATAGAATGTGGAACGGGCTTTTGCTACGTCACGCTCTTCCTCCAAGGCGTCCAAACTGTCCTGCCGATCGAGCTCAGCTTCTCTTTCTTCATACATGCGCACTCGAGGTGAGTCATGAATTATGTCGCAGGGCAAAACTGCCTCTGCGCCATACACCATGATGAATGGTGTGTATCTGGTGGTGCGATTCGGCGTCGTCCGCAGCCCCCAGAGTACGGAGTCGAGCTCCTCTACCCAATGTGTATTAGATTCCTTAAGGGACCGCACTAATCTGGGTTTGATGCCGCTCATGATAAGACCATTTGCACGTTCAACCTGGCCGTTAGTTTGTGGGTGATAGACGGAAGCATAATTGAGCTTGATGCCCATGTTTTTGCACCAGAGTTTTACCTCATCGGCCGTAAAGTTCGTGCCGTTATCAGTGATGATGCTGTGGGGGACGCAGTAATGGTGTACAACCCCGGATATAAAGTCTATCACCGGTCCGGATTCGGCCGTCTTAATAGGCTTGGCTTCTATCCATTTGGTGAACTTATCCGCCATGACCAGTAAGTATTTTTTCTTGTGGGTTCCGCCTTTAAGGGGTCCAACCATGTCAAGCCCCCAGACCGCGAAGGGCCAAGTGATGGGGATAGTTTGGAGGGCGGTGGGTGGCATATGGCTTTGGTTCGCAAAAAGTTGGCAACCGTCGCATCGTTGGACTAAGTCCTGGGCGTCTGCCTGGGCCGTTGGCCAATAAAAGCCTGTACGGAAGGCCTTGCTCACAAGGGACCAGGCTGCAGCATGATGACCGCCGAGTCTGGCATGAATTTCAGCCAGGAGGTTCCGCCCTTCCTCTTCGGAGATGCACCTTTGAAGGACTCCGGTAGTGCTTTTCTTATAAAGCTCTCCCTCATGGACTTTATAGGCTTTAGATCGCCGCACTATGCAGCATGCCTCATTTTGGTCCTCGGGGAGTTCCTGCCTAGTAAAGTAGGTGAGGGATGGTTCTGTCCACGGGGCGATGACGGCCATTATTACGTGGGCTGAAGGTGTTATTTCATTGGGAGAGCCTCCAATTATGTCAGAATGTTCGGTGTCGGGCAGTGCAGTTGGGTCCGGGCTGTTATTGCCGGGTTCCCCTTCCCATACTACGGATGGCTTGAACATCCTTTCCAAGAAGATGTTGGGGGGGGGGGGGACGACATCGCGTTTTGCGCCGATGCGTGCCAGGACATCTGCCGCCTGATTATTTTCCCGGGCTATATGGTGAAATTCGAGCCCTTCGAACCGAGCTGACATTTTTAGGACGGCGTTGCGATAAGCTGCCATTTTTGGATCCTTGGAATCAAAGTCTCCATTTATTTGGGATATTGTGAGGTTCGAGTCCCCGCGCACCTTTAGGCGTTGAATGCCCATGGATACTGCCATCCGGAGACCATGTAAAAGGGCCTCATATTTGGCTGCATTGTTGGAGTCTGTGTACATTATCTGGAGTACGTATTGAACTGTGTCTCCTGTGGGGGACGTCGAAATGACGCCAGCCCCTAGACCGGCCAACATTTTGGAGCCGTCGAAGTGCATGACCCAGTTTGAATATGTGCCATACTCTTTAGGGAGTTCGGCCTCCATCCATTCTGCGACGAAGTCGGCCAAAACATGCGACTTGAAAGCTCGCCGTGGCTTGTAAGTTATGTCGAACGGGAGGAGCTCAATGGCCCATTTTGCAATCTGGCCCGTCGCGTCGCGGTTGTTTATAATATCGTTAAGTGGCACTTCCGAGGCTACTGTTATTGAACACTCTTGAAAGTAGTGTTGTAGCTTCCGAGATGCCATAAATACTGCGTACACAATCTTTTGATAATGCGGGTACCTTGACTTGCACGGAGTAAGGACAGTGGACACATAGTAGACCGGCTTTTGAAGGGGGAATTTGTGTCCGTCCGTTTCTCGTTCGACGACGAGCACTGCGCTTACGACCTGATGGGTTGCTGCAATGTATAATAGCATTGGTTCGCCAATGTTTGGCGCGGCCAGGACTGGGTTTGTTGCCAAGATGGCTTTTATTTCGTAGAGTCCGGCCGTGGCTGCTTCCGTCCACTCGAAGTGTTCGGTGCGCCGAAGGAGGCGGTAAAGGGGTAGGGCCTTTTCTCCCAAGCGGGAGATAAGGCGGCTTAGAGCCGCCACGCATCCGGTTAATTTTTGTATTTGTTTGAGGTCATTCGGGATATCCAATTGTGACAGATCTTGGATCTTGGCTGGATTTGCTTCAATTCCTCTACCGGATACAATGAAGCCCAAGCGCTTTCCGGCTGGAACGCCGAAAACGCATTTTTCTGGGTTGAGCTTGATGTCGTATGTTCGGAGGTTATCGAATGTTAACCTCAAGTCGTCTACTAGAGATTTGACATGTCTTGTTTTAACGACCACATCATCTATGTATGCCTCCACTGTTTTGCCAATCTGGTTTGCCAGACATGTCTGAATCATGCGCTGATATGTTGTGTCGGCGTTTTTGAGCCCGAAGGGCATTGTGTTGAAGCAGAATGGGCCATATGGTGTGATGAATGCCGTTGCGGCTTGGTCTGACTCTGCCATCTTTATTTGATGGTAGCCGGAGTATGCGTCGAGGAAACACAGCGAATCGTGTCCTGTGGTAGCATCGATAATTTGATCGATGCAGGGGAGAGGGAAGGGATCCTTTGGGCAAGCCTTGTTAAGGTCTTTAAAATCAACGCACAGGAGCCAGGATTTATCCTTCTTTGGTACCATCACCAGGTTTGCTAGCCAGTCCGGGTGTTTTATATCTTTGATGAATCCGGCCTCCAATAGCTTGGATAGTTCCTCTCCCATGGCCTGTCTCTTAGGTTCAGAAAAACGCCGAAGAGCCTGTTTGACTGGCTTGAATCCTTTTAGGATATTTAAGCTGTGTTCGGCCAGCCTGCGTGGGATTCCTGGCATGTCTGAAGGGTGCTAGGCGAAAATGTCCCAGTTCTCTCGTAGAACTCTCGCAGTGCGGCGTCTACATTAGGGTTTAACTGTGCCCTGATGGAAGTTGTTTTATTGGGGTCCGTTGGATGGACATGGAATTTGACTATTTTGTCCGCCGGTTTAAAGGAGGTGGACTTGGATCTTTTGTCGAGTATCACATCATCCCTATTCACCATGGAGCGCAGCGCAGTCAGTTCCTTAGCCGCTAGGGCTTCGGATAGCGCCTCGAGGGCCAGTGCGGCTGTCTTCTTTTCGGCGCGGAGTGCTATGTCCGGATCACTAGCGAGAGTGATGATTCCGTTAGGCCCGGGCATCTTGAGCTTCATGTACCCGTAATGGGGTATTGCTTGGAAGATTGTAAATGCTTCCCGCCCTAGCAGAACGTGATATCCGCTACTGAACGGGGCCACTTAGAACGTGACCTCTTCGGACCTGTAAATATCCGGCGTGCCGAACACCACATCTAGTGTGATTTTTCCTGTACAGCGCGCTTCCTGACTGGGGATTATTCCTCTAAAGGTTGTGCTGCTTCACTCAATGCGGTTCCAGTCTATTTCCATTTTTTGAAGGGTTTCCTCATAAATGAGGTTCAATCCGCTGCCGCCATCCATGAGTACCTTGGTAAGACGAAAGCCATCCACTATTGGACTGAGGACCAATGCGGCTGGTGCTCGGGCTGTTCGGAATTTAGGTTCATCACTAGCGTTAAAAGTAATAGCCGTGTCACTCCATGGGTTTATTGTTGCTACTTGGTAGACTTCGGCAAGGCTGCGGAGTGTTCTTTTTCGCATATCATTTGATGCGAAAGTCTCGAAGACTGTTAATACCGTACTGGTGTCTCTGGGGTGGCTTTCTGTGGCTTCTGGAATTAGAAGATCTTCGCCAATTTTTGCCACCTACCGGAGTATCCAACATGCTCTAACGCTGTGAGTTGGTGTGGCACCCTCTACATTGTGAATTTTACAGGGTCCATTAAGCCATCCTTCCAGGACGGTTCCGTGCCCTGTAGAGGGCTTTTGCTTTTTGGTATTGAACCCGGGTGTCTAGCGATGATGCACCCTTTTATTTCGGACTGGGTTTGTATTCAGGGCCGGATTGTCCCAAAATTTTAACTTATTGTACCATCTGTGTACTCCTTCGCCTTATGAATACCAGATTGTGATCTTGTATGGCGATGTGGCAAAATAGGTGCAGTTGATGCAATAGTGCTAGGCGCAGAAAATCGTGAGTCCGTTGATTCAGAAGTGAAGTTAGTTGCCGCAGAAGATCCTGCATCCCCCTGTTCCTGACCTGTGGCAGAAGATCCCCTAGGGATTGCCCCGCCAGCGGCTGCACTGCCCGTCATGTCGCCAGGTGCACCCTTGGTTGGACGAAACGGGACAAGCGAGTCGGGCCCAACCTCTATCGCCTGGTCGATCCCTGGACCAGCGCGGCGCGCCTGATGCTCTGTCAGAAGTATCTGCTCCGGATCTCGCGCCACTGCTGTCACCAGGGTCGCTCTGGGATCCAGTGCCACTTTTGTCCATATCTGGCTGCATAAAATGACGCCCAGAATCTACACACTTAGCACCAAAATCAAAATTTTCTGTGGATTTAGTCACATGATCAACACTACTTAATTCACCCCTGTGATCTGGGCTAGGCATATAGTCTGGGAGAAGTGCAATTTCAGCATGAAGAAGAGCTCCAGCATTCGGATGAAGCTTAGCAAACGGAAAAAGTGTTTCATCGAACACAACATCTCGGGATATATAAATACGTCTAGAAGAAATCTCAAGACATTTGTATCCTTTATGGAGATTACTATAGCCAAGAAGCATAAACTGTGTGGAACGGAACTCAAGTTTGTGTTGATTGTATGGGCAAAGATTGGGATAGCAAGCACAGCCAAAGATTTTGAGAGAATTCTTCTAGTCTTGTTTTTTGTGAAATAGCTTTTCCAAGGGAGTGATGTTGACTATCACTTTGCTAGGAAGACGATTCATAAGATAGGTGGCAGCGATCAAAGCTTCATCCCAATATTTTAATGGCATTGAGGCATGAGCTAGAAGAGATAGGCCTACTTCCACAATGTGCCTATGTTTACGCTCTGCACTCACGTTCGGTTGATGAGCATGAGGACAAGACACATGATGAGCAATGCCTATATTACGGAAGAATGAGTTGAGTTTTTCATACTCCCCTCCCCAGTCACGTTGGACTGCAAGAATTTTCCTGTCAAATTGACGCTCAACAAATTTCTGAAATTCTTGAAAGATAGAAAGAACTTCAGATTTGAACTTAAGCAAATATATCCAAGTAAACTTGCTGAAATCATCAATGAAACTGACGTAGTATTTTCTTTCTCCCAAAGAATCCCTGGCATGACCCCATACAACACTAAAGATAAGTTCCAACGGAGCATGAGACTCACTATTAGACCTAGGATACAGAAGTTGGTGACCTTTTGCACATTGACAAGCATCACAAACAGACTCACTACTTTGACTAGATGACAATGGAAGATTGCCTTTATTCACTACTTGCTTGACTATGGTTGAAGAGGGATGCCCTAATCTATGATGCCATCTTGCCAAGGTAGGCTTGATGATGGAGTAGACTTCACGATGACGCTTTCGACTAACTGCTCCAGATATGATGGGATACAAGCCTCCAATGCATCTACCGTGGTGAAGAAGCTCCCTCGTCGCCCGGTCCTTAATGAGAAAATATGTAGGATGAGTTTCAAAAAAGACATTATTATCAGCGGACAAACGGGACATAGATGCAGGATTCTTGTCAGCTTGGGGAACATGGAGAACATCCTTAAGAGCTAGATCATGTTTAAGATTAGGGGAATTAATAGATGCTTGACCAATGTGACATATGTCCATACCTCCTCGCTAGCTATGTGAATGTGATCGTTGCCGAAGTATTTCTCCCTCATGGCTAGCTTCTCCAACTAATTGGTGACATGATCTGTGGCTCCTGAATATGCATACCATATGGTACTATCTCCACCGCCTTGTTCTCTCATATCAGCCGCAACAATACGTGAGTCAGGAACCTAATCCTCATCATAATGGTGCCAGCAGTCCAATACTTCATGGCCTACTTTCTTGCATAGTTGAAACCAAACACGGTTGGAGGAGGAAGATCCAGAGGAGGCATGATTGTTGGTCTAGCTACCCCCTCAAGATCGGTTGGGGGCGTTGTTATTGCCGTAGCTGCCCCCATTAGGACGCGCACCTGAGTTGTTGCCGCGTCCACGTCCGCCACCGTAGCTGCCACCATTAGGACGCGCGCTTGAGTTGTTGCCGCGACCACGACCACCTCCACGGCCTCGTGATGCAGCATTAACAGAAGATTGATGAACATTCATGCCATGCAGTAGATTGAGGCGAGCGTCGAAGCTGAGCTGCTGGTTGAAGAGCTCCTGTACTGTCACGGGTTCAACTCGCACCGCAAGCGCTGAGACAACAGGGTTGTAGTCGATGTCGAACCTTTAGTACCGGTTCGTGCCACGAACCGGTCCTAAATGGGTGGCGTCAGGCTGGGGCCCATGATCACCTTTAGTACCGGTTCGTGGCACAAACCGGTACAAAAGGGCTAACCTTTAGTCCCGGTTCGTGCCATGAACCGGGACTAAAGGGGTCTGACCCTATAGTGCCGGTTGGGGACACAAACCGGGACTATAGGGCAATTTTCAAACTCTACCCCCCCGGTGTATCGCCATTTCAGTTTTAAAAAAATCAAAAGAAAATGATAAATACTTCAGAAAATAAAATCCTTCGAGAGGTAGTTATATTACTACACCTACTAGTTATGAAAATTTGAAAACTTAAATTTGGACATGTTTTGCAAAAAGTGTAGGGAAAATGTAAAACGGCTATAACTTTTGCATACGATGTTGGAAAAAACGTATAATATATCAAAAAATTTCAGTGAGTACCAGGCTCTTGGGGCCTGTTTCAACCCATATAAAGCGTTATCTAATTTGCAAATGTGATGAGGTGTGCTTTTGTTCTCATAACCTGGTGTCTGCCGCATAAAAACCTCTTCTTCCAGAACACCATGAAGAAACGCGTTCTGAACATCTAGGTCCCTTAAACTCCAGCCTCTGGAAACAACAATGGACAAAACAACTCGAATAGTAGCTGCTTTAACGACATGACTAAAGGTATCTTCATAGTCATTACCATACCTCTGTTTGAAATCTTTTGCAACCAACCTTCACTTATACCTGTCTATGCTTCCATCTGACTTTCTTTTAATTTTATATACCCACTTGCAATCTATGATATTCTTGCCTTTTTCTCGTGGTACCAGGTGCCAAGTTTTGTTTTTCATGAGTGCTTGATACACACTATCCATGGCCTCCTTCCAGTTTTTATCAGCAAGTGCATCATGCAAATGAGTGGGCTCACCCATACTAGTAAGAAAGGCACGTTTGAGCTTATCATAACTTATTGTACCATCTGTGTACTCCTTCGCCTTATGAATACCAGATTGTGATCTTGTATGGCGATGTGGCAAAATAGGTGCAGTTGATGCAATAGTGCTAGGCGCAGAAAATCGTGAGTCCGTTGATTCAGAAGTGAAGTTAGTTGCCGCAGAAGATCCTGCATCCCCCTGTTCCTGACCTGTGGCAGAAGATCCCCTAGGGATTGCCCCGCCAGCGGCTGCACTGCCCGTCATGTCGCCAGGTGCACCCTTGGTTGGACGAAACGGGACAAGCGAGTCGGGCCCAACCTCTATCGCCTGGTCGATCCCTGGACCAGCGAGAGGCGCGCCTGATGCTCTGTCAGAAGTATCTGCTCCGGATCTCGCGCCGCTGTTGTCACCAGGGTCGCTCTGGGATCCAGTGCCACTTTTGTCCATATCTGGCTGCATAAAATGACGCCCTGAATCTACACACTTAGCACTAAAATCAAAATTTTCTGTGGATTTAGTCACATGATCAACACTACTTAATTCACCCCTGTGATCTGGGCTAGGCATATAGTCTGGGAGAAGTACAATTTCAGCATGAAGAAGAGCTCCAGCATTCGGATGAAGCTTAGCAAACAGAAAAAGTGTTTCATCGAACACAACATCTCGAGATATATAAATACGTCTAGAAGAAATCTCAAGACATTTGTATCCTTTATGGAGATTACTATATCCAAGAAGCACAAACTGTGTGGAACGGAACTCAAGTTTGTGTTGATTGTATGGGCGGAGATTGGGATAGCAAGCACAGCCAAAGATTTTGAGAGAATTGTAGTCTTGTTTTTTGTGAAATAGCTTTTCCAAAGGAGTGATGTTACCTATCACTTTGCTAGGAAGATGATTCATAAGATAGGTGGCAGCGATAAAAGCTTCATCCCAATATTTCAATGGAATTGAGGCATGAGCTAGAAGAGATAGGCCTACTTCCACAATGTGCCTATGTTTACGCTCTGCACTCAAGTTCTGTTGATGAGCATGAGGACAAGACACATGATGAGCAATGCCTATATTACGGAAGAATGAGTTGAGTTTTTCGTACTCCCCTCCCCAGTCACTTTGGACTACAAGAATTTTCCTGTCAAATTAACGCTCAACAAATTTCTGAAATTCTTGAAAGATAGAAAGAACTTCAGATTTGAACTTAAGCAAATATATCCAAGTAAACTTGCTGAAATCATCAATGAAACTGACCTACTTCCACAATGTGCCTATGTTTACGCTCTGCACTCAAGTTCTGTTGATGAGCATGAGGACAAGACACATGATGAGCAATGCCTATATTACGGAAGAATGAGTTGAGTTTTTCGTACTCCCCTCCCCAGTCACTTTGGACTACAAGAATTTTCCTGTCAAATTAACGCTCAACAAATTTCTGAAATTCTTGAAAGATAGAAAGAACTTCAGATTTGAACTTAAGCAAATATATCCAAGTAAACTTGCTGAAATCATCAATGAAACTGACATAGTATTTTTTTCTCCCAAAGAATCTCTGGCATGACCCCATACATCACTAAAGATAAGTTCCAACGGAGCATGAGACACACTATTAGACCTAGAATACAGAAGTTGGTGACCTTTTGCACATTGACAAGCATCACAAACAGACTCACTACTTTGACTAGATGACAATGGAAGATTGCCTTTATTCACTACTTGCTTGACTATGGTTGAAGAGGGATGCCCTAATCTTTGATGCCATCTTGCCAAGGTAGGCTTGATGACAGATTAGACTTCACGACGACGCTTTCGACTAACTGCTCCGGATATGATGGGATACAAGCCTCTAATGCATCTACCGTGGTGAAGAAGCTCCCTCGTTGCCCGGTCCTTAATTAGAAAATATGTACGCTTTACGACCATTTCCTCCAATGAAATTACGACCTTTCCGACCAGGATGGTCGTTATGGGTTAGGGTTTGGAGCCCCCCGAACAGCTTTTGACCAATTGGTCTAAAATGGTCATAAAAGTTTATGACCAATTCTTCTTGGGTCACTAACAGAAGGTCACAAGTTGACATATTTCTTGTAGTGAGCCTGTTGTGGCCCAAGCTGAAGCATCAAGGCAGGAAGAACCTCACATTGTCTTCCCTGCAAGTATGACAGGCTCGAGGCCTAAGGTCCCCACAACTACTTCAGAACTCAAGAAAACTACGGCAGCTGAAGCCGAAGCCCGAAAGCACAAGACCAAGAACACCACTGACGGCGCTCCGCTGACCAAGAAGAGAAAGACCAAGAAGAAAGATTGGGATGATCCCACAGAGCCCCTTGTCGTCGAGCCAATTTCAGTTGGTCCTCCTGCGTCTGAACACCGAGTGTGTCGGTTGATAGTTCACGAGCCCGCTACCACAGAGGTTCCTGAAGCTCAAGAAAATCCAGCTGTTGACCCACCGCAGCCGAAGACATTGGTCCCCAAGACAATGTAGAAGATGATGAAGTCCTTGCTTAGATCGAGCACAACATGGTATCATCGTCTGTTCTCACGAACAGCGAACTCATCATCATTGGTCGTCCTCTGACTCTCCAAGTACTCCCCCAAGACTCTCCAGACTCATTGGTCTTGAGGATGATTCATGGGCTGATCACCCTCAAGACTCTCCAAGTACTCCCCCACCTCGAGCCACCACTCCGGTGCGTGAAGATGATGACTTTGTGGTCCAGCCGACTCCCTTTCCAAAGGCGTCGCCCGCACTCCGCAGGCTTCGCAAAGGACCAAGGCCACAAGTCACTCTGTCGAGCGTTCCAAAAGGAGAAGAGCAACATAACTCAGTGGCACGACAAGTGTTCCCTGACGCCACTCCAACTGTGAATGTCTCTGAGTCCGAAGCAAAAGCTGCTGAGGACATTCCGGCTGCATCAGCCGATGATCAACAAGTACCACCAGAACCCCGTCAAGCAGAAGAGCGAGTTGCAACACCCCCTACCAACCAAGAAACTGTTCTCGAGGAGAATGAGTCTGTGCCAGAACCTCCAGCTACTCAAGTGGAGGTTGAAAACACTGAGGCGGCCACCCACAACACTACTGAAGCCAATGATGTTGTCATGGCTGAAGCTAATGTGGCACCTGAAGCGAATACGGTGCCTGAAGCCAATGCTGCACCTGAAGCAAATCTGCAGCTCGAAGACAATGCCTCTGCTCCTGTACCACCTCCAAGGCCTCACACCATTGAGCAAGCATTCTATCAAGGTCAACTTACCACCGTCTGCTGGCCTATTCTGGTTCCTCCGCCTGCTCCTGGACCACAGTTGGACTATCATGTGGAGCGACGACCTCAGGTCCAGAAGCCAAAGCCAAGGCTGCCAAGGTTTCCAGGTGCTGTAACTTTACCAGGATCGTTTAATGTGAATGGCTTCATAGCAGACAAAACCTTCTTTGATAGCGCCAAGAATCCATATTCCAAGCCAAGAATATAATCTGATAGGTTCTGGAGTTATCAGCAGCGCAGTTACTATTCCTGTGTTCTCTATGATCAAGGGCGCATCTTTCCCCATATGCGTCTAGATAGTGAAGCTATCACTGGACTACCCTGCTTAGAAAAAGCTCTTGACTGTTTCTTTGATGCTGGTCTCCTGAACTTTGTGACTGATAAAGAGCATTGGAATGAAGAGCTTCTGCTACAATTCTATGCTACCCTCCACATTCGCGGCTACAACAGGGATCCGAAGACCTGGGTCCTTGAGTGGATGGCAGGCGATGTACACCATGAAGCCAAAGCCCAAGATATCATTGAGCTTACTGCCCTCCCCACTCCTGGTGAACACTATGAACCAGGTTGTCAGCTGCACCAAAATGCTTTGGAGAGCATCTTCCAGAAGCCAGAGCCAAACATGAGCCAAATGCTGAGCATGATGAAGCCACTGCCACAAGACGCCGAATATCCAAAGGAGTTCTTTGTTGAAGACCTAGAGTATCTGCCCCGCACTATTTATCATATTATCAGGAGAACTCTCTGGCCTGTCAAAGGACATTCTCCTGCAGTGAAGCTTGAAGGAGCAATGACGACATTGGTTTTCTATATCTTCAATGGCATTAGTTTCAATGCTCAAGACTTCTTCATCAGGCAATTGGCTGCATCTGGCACTGACATATTTGGTCTGAAGTTTTATGCTCCATGGGTAATGCGCCTCATCAAGCTTCACTCTGCTATCAACTATCAGCCTTCTGCATGCAATCATCTCATATTCTTGCCATAGGTTGATCTGTCTGTCGAAGCCATATACCAAGAGCCTACCAATGATCCAATTTATCTTCACAACATCGACCGTCAAAGTTTCACTCAACCCATTGAAGGAGTTCAGGCCATCACTCGTGTTTATCCTTTGGCTGGCAATACACGTGCACCTCACTGTGCCCATACTGAAGCCACTGAAAGCACTATTGCTCAAAGGCCTAGGAAGCGATCTCGTGTTCTCAATGACCGAGAGCTTCTCGTCGCCTTGCATCAGAAACATGATAAGCATCACGACTGGCTCAAGCGTCAAATGCAAAGCCTCTTGGTGGATGTCAATCGCATTTGCAGCCTTGCCACCAAGAATGCATTTGTCACTCATGAAACCTGTAGTTGGTCGTGGAAGAGTCTGACTTTGCTGAGCTTTGAAGATGATCTTCAACAGGATGGCTTCACGGAGAGATTCAAGTTTGATTCCACTCCTCCCCAGAACGCTCACTTGCGTCGGACTCCCTCACTCTGACTATTCCTCCTCAGCTGCAACTGGTAATGCCAGAGTCATTGATGACCAAGATGATGCTACTTCACCACCTCCAACTTTGGCGCGTATCAACACTGCACCAAGTTCTTCTGCACCACCAAACCTCAACGAAGACCCCGCTGCTTCACCTACTCCTCATGGAAATGAGTAGAAGCACTATGTCTTCAAACCTTTTTGGTCCTTACTGACAAAAGGGGGAGAAGCATATGAGTTGATAGTCTTCAAGCAGGTCCATATGGGTGGTTGCTATACTTTTGCTACATTTGCAAAGTGCTTACAACTCTCGCTTTTGATACATTTGGTTCTTTGAGTTGTAACACTTAACTTGATGGTCGTCTGCTACTTTTTCTGTCAACTATGTGATGCGATGATTATGCATGTCATTATCTTCGTTATATCTTTTCATGCATGATGAATTGTCTTCATAAGTTAAAGAGGATCTCCACAAGTACAACCTACCACGTGCATTTGCATTCGAAAGCAAAATACTTATATGCACATCTTCAGGGGGAGCCTTTTTCCTACTTACGAAGACAATACCTCAATCCTTTCCAATTTCACATACTTTTATCCCCGTTGAAAACTTCAACCAGTTTGTCATCAATCACCAAAAAGGGGGGATTGTAAGTGCATCTAGTGTCACCCCTAGTTGGTTTTGGAGTATTGACGACAAACCTGGTTGAGGGACTAATGTTTTTGTCAGAATTGCAGGATAACACAAGTAGTAGTCCATCATTGATTCGGTTTACCTACCGGAGATGACCCCTAAAAATGTGTGAAGACATTGAAGATAATGGTGGTATGTGAAGATATTCACATTGAAGACTATGACATGAGAAGACATCGCATGAAGTCTTTGGAGCGCGAAGACATAGTTGTTTCGTAGTTTCATTTTCTTCTATGTTGAGTCATAGGAACCACCGTACTGTTAAGTGGGGTCCAAGTGAACAAAGTCAGAGTGAGTAAAGTGATGCTCAACCAAATCCTAAGTCTTCGAGCGAAGACTATGAGAGCAAATCTTGTCCAGAGATGGATGAGTCAGCTTTACTTGTAGCCTAAGTCAAGACGTCGCGTGTGTTTGAAATCTGACCGTTGGAACACGTGTCAGTTCCTTAGTGACCCAGGGTCATTTCAGACAAATAAGGTCGCGTTGCCTAGTGGCTGTAAATAGCCCACCCCCTACACCATAAACTGGTGGATGTTCAGAGTTAGTGCATGGCTTTTGTCGTTTGAGAGAAACCCACCTCCGAAGCATTTGAGAGAGAGAAATCCTTGCGAGGACATAGCCCAAAACACCTAGAGCCCAAAGAGTGTTTGGCATCACTAAAGTCTTTCTGTCCGCGTGATCTGAAGACTTGTTACACTTGAGGACTTTGAATCCTCCAGCCGGTTAGGCATCATGTTCTGAGCATCCAAGAGTCATTGTGGATTGCCGATGACTGAAGTCTGTGAAGGTTTGGAAGTCTACCTTGAAGACTTACCAGAGTGATTCTATCTCTTCCTTCTCTTTACTTATAGTTTCTCTTTGTGAAGTCATTGCCTGCTTGCATTATCTGTTTGACTTCACTGTGTGACTACTTGTTCTGATTGGCTTCATACTATCTTTCATCCTGATCCATACTGCCTAGCTGCTAATATTCTTCGTTCTTTCACTTCATTGAATACTTGACTATGTCTTGCCTAGTTTACTCTACCTTCCGCTGCATGTTAATAGGTTCATTTCTATCGTTTGTCTTCGAAACTTCCATGATTTGAAGACTTTCATAAAAATCGCCTATTCACCCCCTCTAGTCAAGAACTCGCACTTTCAGTGTCCTTTCCGGTCTGCTTCTTATTTTCCTTTTTTTCTAAATATTCCAAAATGGAGAAAAATTGCCATTAGAACTGTTTTGGAGTCGGTTTACTTACCGTACCACATACCTATTCCTTTTCGGAGTCTGAAGCGTTCTGGAAAGTGTCCCTTATGTATTCCTCCGGGGTTACGGTTTCAATGATATTAGTTTCAACATTAATAGGATTACCTGAGATATAATGTTTAATTCTTTCATCATTCACCACATTCATATTTGTTCCTTCGAAGTTGTTGATTTTTATGGTACCGGAACGATAGAATTCCTCGATAACGTAAGGACCTTCCCATTTAGAGGGGAGTTTTCCTGCAAACAATCTTAAACGAGAGTTGTGTAGCAATATATAATCACCTACACTGAACTCACGCTTTTGTAACCTTTTGTCATGCCATCTTTTAACTTTTTCTTTAAATAGCTTCGCATTTTCATAAGCCTAGGTTCTCCATTCGTCAAGTGAGCTAATGTCAAATAACCTCTTCTCACTGGCAAGTTTGAAGTCATAGTTGAGCTCTTTATTAGCCCAATATGCCTTATGTTCTAATTCAAGAGGTAAGTGACATGCTTTACCATAAACCATTTTATACGGAGACATACCCATAGGATTTTTATATGCAGTTCTATAGGTCCATAATGCATCATCAAGTTTCTTGGACCAATTCTTTCTAGATCTATTAACAGTCTTTTGCAAAATTAATTTGAGCTCTTTGTTACTCAATTCTACTTGATCACTTGACTGTGGATGATAAGGAGATGCAATTCTATGATTAACGTCATACTTAGCGAGCATTTTACGAAAGGCACCATGAATAAAATTTGAACCACCATCAGTCATTAAATATCTAGGGACTCCAAACCTTGGAAAAATAACTTCTTTAAGCATCTTAATAGAGGTGTTATGATCAGCACTACTAGTTGTAATAGCTTCTACCCACTTAGTAACGTAATCAACAACAACTAAAATATGTGTATAGCCGTTAGAGGAAGGAAAAGTTCCCATATAATCGAAGCCCCAAACATCAAATGGTTCAATAAAAAGTGAATAATTCATAGGAATTTCTTGACGTCTAGTAATATTAGCAATTCTTTGACATTCATCACAAGACAAGACAAACTTACGGGCATCCTTGAAGAGAGTAGGCCAATAGAAACCAGATTGCAATACCTTGTGTGCAGTTCTATCTCCAGCATGGTGTCCTCCATAAGCCTCGAAGAGACACTTGCGTATGATATGTTCCTGTTCATGCTCAGGTACACAACGTATAATAATACCATCTACTCCTTCTTTATAAAGATGTGGGTCATCCCAAAAGTACTGTCTTAAATCACAGAAGAAATTTTTTCTTTTGCTGGTATGTGAAACTAGGTGGTATAAATTTAGCAACAATATAATTAGCATAATCAGCATACCATGGAGCAGTACGAGAAGCATTTATGAAATTTAATTGTTCATCAGGAAAGCTATCATCAATAGGTAGTGGGTCATCAAGAACATTTTCTAACCTAGACAAGTTGTCTGCAACAGGGTTCTCAGCTCCCTTTCTATCAATAATATGCAAATCAAATTCTTGTAGCAAGAGAACCCATCTAATAAGTCTAGGTTTAGCATCTTTCTTTTACATAAGGTATTTAATAGCAGCGTGATCGGTGTGAATAGTTACTTTAGAATCAACAATATAAGGTCTGAACTTATCACAAGCAAATACAACTGCTAATAATTCTTTTTCAGTAGTAGCATAATTTCTCTGGGCATTGTCTAGAGTTTTACTAGCATATTGAATAACATTTAATTTCTTATCAACTCTTTGCCCTAGAACAACACCTACAACATAATCACTAGCATCACACATAATTTCAAAGGGTAAATTCCAATCAGGTGGCTGAACAATAGGTGCAGAAATCAATGCTTTCTTAAGTATTTCAAATGCTTCTACACAATCATCATCGAAGACAAAATGAATATCTTTTTGTAATAGATTAGTTAGAGGCCGAGAAATTTTTGAGAAGTCCTTAATGAACCTCCTATAAAAACCGGCGTGACCGAGGAAGCTTCTTATAACTTTAATGTCCTCAGGACATGGCATCTTTTCAATAGCATCAACTTTAGCTTTGTCAACTTCAATACCTTTTCAGAAAATTTATGCCCCAAGACAATACCTTCATTAATCATAAAGTGGCACTTCTCCCAATTCAAGACAAGATTAGTTTCTTCACATCTCTGCAAAACTCGATCAAGGTTGCCTAAGCAATCATTAAAAGAGGATCCATAAACGGAGAAATCGTCCATGAAAACCTCACATATATTTTCACAAAAGTGAGAGAATATAGCCATCATGCATCTTTGAAAGGTAGCGGGTGCATTACATAAACCGAAACGCATACGTCTATAAGCAAAAGTACCGAAAGGGCAAGTAAAAGTGGTCTTTGATTGATCATCAGCTGACACGGGTATTTGAGAGAAGCCAGAGTAACCATCTAGAAAGCAAAAATGTGTATGTTTGGATAATCTTTCTAGCATTTTATCAATAAAAGGCAAAGGGTAATGATCTTTTTTAGTAGCCTTATTTAATTTGCAGAAAACAATTACCATCCTATAACCTGTAATAATTCTTTGCGGAATCAATTCATCTTTATCATTAGGAACAACAGTAATACCTTCCTTCTTAGGAACACAATGGGCAGGACTTACCAACTGACTATCGGCAACGGGATAAATTATACCTGCCTCAAGAAGCTTTAATTTTTCCTTTCTTACCACTTCTTTCATTTTAGGATTCAGCCGTCGTTGGTGATCAATAACTAGTTTGGCTTCTTTCTCCAAATTTATTTTGTGTTGGCATAAAGTGGGATTAATGCCCTTAAGATCATCAAGAGTATATCCAATAGCAGCACGGTGCTTCTTCAGAGTTTTCAATAATTTCTCTTCCTCCTTCTCTGAAAGGTTAGCACTAATGACAACATGATATGTCTTCTTTTCATCCAGATAAGCATATTTAAGAGTATCATGTAATGGTTTAAGCTCAAACACAAGATCACCCATGGGTGGAGGAGGATCCCCTAGGATTTCAATAGGCAAATTGCATTTCAGAATAGGTCCCTGTTTAAATAATACTTCATCTATTTCCCTTCTTTCATTCATGAACATACCATTTTCATGGTCTAGCAAATATTGTTCTAATGGATCAGTAGGAGGCACGACAATAGAAGCTAGACCAATAAATTTATCTTTACTAGGCAATTCTTTATCATGGGGTTGTCTAGGAAATTTAGCAAAATTAAACTCATGAGACATATCCCCTAAACCAACAGAAACAATATCCTTATTGCAGTCTATCTTAGCATTGACAGTATTTAAGAAGGGTCTACCAAATATAATGGGAAAAAAGCTATCTTGTGGGGAACCAAGAACAAGAAAATCAACAGGATATTTAACCTTCCCACAAGAGACTTCAACATCTCTAACAATCCCAATGGGTGAAATAGTATCTCTATTGGCAAGCTTAATGGTAACATCGATATCTTCTATCTCAGCTGGTGCAATATCATGCATAATTTCTTTGTATAAGGGAATAGGTATTGCACTAGCACCAGCACCCATATCACATAAGCCATGATAACAATGATCTCCTATTTTAACAGAAATAATAGGCATGCCTACAATAGGTCTGTGTTTATTTTTAGCATCAGGTCTAGTGATTCTAGCAGCTTCATCACAGAAGTAAATAACATGTCCATCAATATTATCGGCCAAGAGATCTTTAACCATAGCAATTTTAGGTTCAACTTTAATTGGCTCAGGGGGTTTAGGTGTCTTAATATTACTTTTGTTGACCACAGTTGAAGCTTTAGCATGACTCTTTATTCTAACAGGGAAAGGTGGTTTCTCAACATAAGAAGTAGGAACAACATGATCATTATAAGTGATAGTCTTTTCTTCAACTTTAATAGGTGCAACTACTTTTACTTCAATGGGAGGATTATATTTAAACCACTTCTCCTTAGGGAGATCAACAT
Source organism: Triticum urartu (assembly GCF_003073215.2). Classification (NCBI taxonomy): domain Eukaryota; kingdom Viridiplantae; phylum Streptophyta; class Magnoliopsida; order Poales; family Poaceae; genus Triticum; species Triticum urartu. The sequence goes on along the minus strand of NC_053026.1, from coordinate 533,782,521 downwards.
GAGTAGCAAAGGATTCACAGAGAGAAGCTACTATCTCAAAGTCAAGTCCATATTTAGTGCTAAATTTATGGAAAACATCGGTATCCATAAAAGATTTAAAACAATCAAACTTAGGTGTTATACCTGACTCTTTACCTTCGTCGAGATCCCAATCTTCAGAGTTGCGTTTAATTCTCTCCAATAAATTCCATTTGTATTGAATAGTCTTCATCATGAAGGAACCAGCACAAGAAGTATCGAGCATGGAGCGATTGTTGTCAGAAAGCCGAGAATAAAAAATTTGAATAATCATTTCTCTTGAGAGCTCATGATTGGGGCATGAGTATAACATTGACTTAAGCCTCCGCCAAGCTTGAGCGATGGTTTCTCCTTCACGAGGCCAAAAATTATATATATAATTACGATCATGATGAACAAGATGCATAGGATAAAACTTCTGATGGAAGTCCAATTTCAACCGTTTGTAGTCCCATGATCCCATATCATCACATAGCCTATACCATGTCAATGCATCTCCATTCAAAGATAATGGGAAAACCTTCTTCTTGATAACATCATCGGGCATACCTGCAAGCTTAAATAATCCACAAACTTCAACCACATAGATTAAGTGTAAGTCGGGATGCAATGTTCCATCTCCTGCAAAAGGATTAGCTAGCAGTTTCTCTATCATACCCAAAGGAATTTCAAAGTAAACATTTTCATTTTCAGTGGGTTCAGTAGATTGAGGAGAAACTATTTGCTCTACCGGTCGGGGTGAAGATACCCCAAACAAGCCCCTCAAAGGAATACTTCCCATAGTAACAAGTGATAGTAAATTTCAGCACACTATATAAATTTTTCCTTACCAAATTCCACCTACCAAAGGCGCTTCACTCCCCGGCAACGGCGCCATCAAAGAGTCTTGATGACCCACAAGTATAGGGGATCTATCGTCGTACTTTCGATAAGTAAGAGTGTCGAACCCAACGAGGAGCAGAAGGAAATGATAAGCGGTTTTCAGCAAGGTATTCTCTGCAAGCACTGAAATTATAGGTAATAGATAGTTTTGTGATAAGGTAATTGGTAACGAGCAACAAGTAACAAGTGTAAATAAAGTGCAGCCAGATGGCCCAATCCTTTTTGTAGCAAAGGACAAGCCTGGACAAACTCTTATATGAAGGAAAGCGCTCCCGAGGACACATGGTAATTATCGTCAAGCTAGTTTTCATCGTGATCATATGATTCGCGTTCGGTACTTTGATAATTTGATATGTGGGTGGGCTGGTGCTTGGGTGCTATACTTACTTGGACAAACATCCCACTTATGATTAACCCCTAATTGCAAGCATCCACAACTACAACAGAAGTATTAAGGTAAACCTAACCATAGCATGAAACATATGGATCCAAATTAGCCCCTTACAAAGCAACGCATAAACTAGGGTTTAAGCTTCTGTCACTCTAGCAACCCATCATCTACTTATTACTTCCCAATGCCTCCCTCTAGGCCCAAACAATGGTGAAGTGTCATGTAGTCGATGTTCACATGACACCACTAGAGGGATGACAACATACATCTCATCAAAATATCGAGCGAATACCAAATTCACATCACTACTAATAGCAAGACTTCTCCCATGTCCTCAGGAACAAACGTAACTACTCACATAGCATATTCATGTTCATAATCAGGGGGGTATTAATATGCATAATGGATCTGAACATATGATCTTCCACCAAGTAAACCAACTAGCATCAACTACAAGGAGTAATCAACACTACTAGGAACCCACAGGTACCAATCTGAGGTTTGGATACAAGAGATGAACTAGGGCTTGAGATGAGATGGTGCTGGTGAAGATGTTGATGGCGATTGACCCCCTCCCTATGAGAGGATCGTTGGTGATGACGATGGTGATGATTTCCCCCTCCCGGAGGGAAGTTTTCCCGGCAGAACAGCTTCGCTGGAGCCCTAGATTGGTTCTGCCAAGGTTCCGCCTCGTGGCGGCGGAGTCTCGTCCCGAAATCTTGCTTATGATTTTTTCCTCGACGAAAGACTCCATATAGCAGGAGATGGGCATGAGAGGGCCACCAGGGGGCCCACAACGCGGGGGCGTGCCCAGGGGGGTAGGGTGCGCCCCCCACCCTCGTGGCCAGGGTGCACTAGTAGAAAACAGGGCTTTGGTCCAGGGCAGTTTTCACATTAGTCCCAGTTCAGTTAAGAACCGGGACTAATGTGAGCCATTTATCCCGGTTTGTGCGGCTAAGGCATTAGTCCCGGTTCACCTGGGCCCTTTAGTCCCGGTTCGTGCCACGAACCGGGACTAAAGGGTGCGATGCCCATTAGTACCTGGTGGCACCAACCGGGACTAAAGGTTAGACCTTTAGTACCGGTTGGTGCCACCAACCGGTACTAATGGGTTTTGAGGCATTAGTACCGGTTCATGGCACGAACCGGTACTAAAGGTCCCATTTTCAAACTCTCCCCCCTGTGGACCGCCTTTTCTGTTTTAGAAAAAACAAAAGAAAATGATGGAAATGTCAAAAAATTAAAAAAAATTAAGTTTCCCATGCGATATATGGTCTAGCTGTTGGGAAAATTTACAAATATGAATTTTGACTTTATTTGCAAAATTTCTCTCGAATTTAGTAAAATGGGCATAACTTTTGCATACGAACTCGGATTAAAAAGTTTTTTATATGAAAAATCATCTACTCTAAAAGTTACATCCGAATTTAACCGGGGGAACCCCGTTAAACATTTTCAAAATCCTCAAAAAACTAACAGAAAAAAGTTATGGGGCTTTTAAGATCTAGAGTGGGAAAAATCGAAATAATTATTCTAGAATATTAGTGTTACTAAATAATGGTCAAACTAATTATTCTAGAATATTAGTGCTACTAAATAATTATTTCAGTTATTTTGAATTTTGGTCAAATCTGGTCAAACTGTGGTCAAACTAATTATTCAAGAAATATTTGTGTTACTAAATAATTATTGTTTTTTAAAACAATAGTTTCAAACTCAAACAGTGAAACGTGTCACTTCATGCTCAAGCAAAATTCATGAAGGTTAATAGGATTGACATCTTACTATTGTCAGGAAAACAACAAGTGCAGACTTGGAAATGAGAGAGAATAGAACCCGGAAGTTAAGCGTGCTCAAGCTGGGGGAGTGGGAGGATGGGTGACCGTTCGGGAAGTTAGATGATTTGGAATGATGAGGGGTGATTAGAGGATAAATTGAGGAGTGATGAGGGGTGATTAGAGGATAAATTGAGCAGTGATGAGGGGTGGTGATTACACACTAGAGGTTAAAATAATTCAGAAATTTGAAAATAAAAAAAATAAAAAAATTTCAAAAAAAAATTCATAAAATTTCCTTTAGTCCCGGTTGGTAAACCGGGACTAAAGGGCCTTACCAACCGGGACAAAAGCCCCTTTTTCTACTAGTGTGTGGCCCTCCTCTGGAACTTATTGCGCTCAATATTTTTTATATATTCTAGAAATAGCTTTCGTGAAGTTTCAGGACTTTTGGAGCTATGCAGAATAGGTCTCTAATATTTGCTCCTTTTCTAGCCTAGAATCCCAGCTTTCAGCATTCTCCCTCTTCATGTAAACCTTGTAAAATAAGAGAGAATAGGCATAAGTATTGTGACATAATGTGTAATAACAAGCCATAATGCAATAAATATTGATATAAAAGCATGATGCAAAATGGACGTATCCGAAGGCGTAAGTATTGTGACATAATGTGTAAAAATTTGTAAGAAAATTTCAGGAGTAGACAAATTTTTTGCTCGTGAAGGTTCTTAACCCCTAGACCGCCGACCTCTCTCGGAGTACACACTTTATCCCAACAGACCAGGCATTTAGCTCCTGAACAGGTATCATCGTTGGACAAGAAAAAAGTCTGTCTACGTTTGTCTATAGCTTCCAGAACCTAGATAGGAAGGGAGAAACATAACATAAAGTAGGTGGGGAGGATGTCTAGGACCGCAGAGAGTAGGACAAGTTTTCTACCACGAGTGGGGTGGAGTGCACACCAGCCGGCAAGGTACATGTCATAGTGGTCAATGACTGGTTGAAAGGCGGATGGGGGCAGTTTGTGGGGAGAAAGGGGGAGCCCAAGATAGGTTTGCGGGAAGGACAAGATATCGGTAGCAAGGTCAGCGGCCATGGAGTTATCGTCTATAGGGTCAATGTTGAGAGGTGTTGGAAATATGCCCTAGAGGCAATAATAAAATGGTTATTATTATATTTCCTTGTTCATGATAATTGTCTATTTTTCATTCTATAATTGTATTAACCGGAACATGTGTGAATACATAGACCACAACATTGTTGGGGATCGTAGCAGAAATTTAAAATTTTCTACGCATCACCAAGATCAATCTATGGAGTAATCTAGCAACGAGGGGAAGGAGAGTGCATCTACATACCCTTGTAGATTGCTCAGCGGAAGCGTTCAAGTGAACGGGGTTGATGGAGTCGTACTCGTCGTGATCCAAATCACCGATGATCCTAGCGCCGAATGGACGACACCTCCGCGTTCAACACACGTACGGAATGGAGATGTCTCCCACGCCTTGATCCAGCAAGGAGGAGGGAGAGGTTGAGGAAGAAGTCCAACAGCACGACGGCGTGGTGGTGGAGGAGCTTGTGGTTCTCCGGCAGGCCTTCGCCAAGCACCATGGAGGAGGAGGAGAACGTAGGAGGAGGGAGGGTTGCGCCAGGTTCAAGGGTGTGGCCGCCCTCCCACCCCTCCACTATTTATAGGTTGGGGGAGAGGGGGGCCGGCCCCCCTAGATCCCATCTAGGGTTGGGGCGGCGGCCAAGGGGGAGGAGTGCCTCCCAAGTCGAGTGGAGGCCCTCCCCCTTAGGGTTTCCCCTCTCCCATGCGCATGGGCCTTGGGGGGGCTGATGCCCTTGGCCCATTAAGGTTAGGGCGCCCCTCTACAGCCCATGATGCTGTATTGGACGTGGTGGAACATTTTCCGGACCTCCGGACCCCTCCGGAATCCTCCGGAACCTTCCGAAAGCTTCCTGGTACAATACCGGAAAAAACCGAACTTTTCCCGGAACCCGAACAACAACTTTCCATATATAAATCTTTACCTCTGGACCATTCCGGAACTCATCGTGACGTCCGGGATCTCATCCGGGACTCCGAACAACATTCGATAATCACATACAAGTCTTCCTAATAACCCTAGCGTCATCGAACCTTAAGTGTGTAGACCCTACGGGTTCAGGAACCATGCAGACATGACCGAGACAACTCTCCGGCGAATAACCAATAGCGGGATCTGGATACCCATGTTGGCTCCCACATGTTCCACGATGATCTCATTGGATGAAGCACGATGTCGAGGATTCAATCAATCCCGTATTCAATTCCCTTTGTCCAGCGGTATTGTACTTGCCCGAGATTCGATCGTCGGTATCCCGATACCTTGTTCAATCTCATTACCGGCAAGTCTCTTTAATCGTTCCGTAACACATCATCCCGTGATCAACTCCTTGGTCACATTGTGAACATTATGATGATGTCCTACCGAGTGGGCCCAGAGATACCTCTCCGTTACACGGAGTGACAAATCCCAGTCTCGATTCGTGCCAACCCAACAGACACTTTCGGAGATACCTGTAGTGTACCTTTATAGCCACCCAGTTACGTTGTGACGTTTGTCACACCCAACGCACTCCTACGGTATCCGGGATTTGCACAATCTCATGGTCTAAGGAAATGATACTTGACATTAGAAAAGCTTTAGCAAACGAACTACACGATCTTGTGCTAGGCTTAGGATTGGGTCTTGTCCATCACATCATTCTCCTAATGATGTGATCCCGTTATCAACGACATCCAACGTCCATGGTCAGGAAACCGTAACCATCTATTGATCAACGACCTAGTCAACTAGAGGCTTACTAGGGACATGGTGTTGTCTATGTATCCACACATGTATCTGAGTTTCCTATCAATACAATTCTAGCATGGATAATAAACGATTATCATGAATAATGAAATATAATATAATAATAACTAATTTATTATTGCCTCTAGGGCATATTTCCAACAGTCTCCCACTTGCACTAGAGTCAATAATCTAGTTCACATCGTCATGTGATTAACACTCACAGGTCACATCGCCATGTGACCAACATCCAAAGAGTTTACTAGACTCAATAATCTAGTTCACATCACTATGTGATTAACACTCAATGAGTTTTGGGTTTGATCATGTTATGCTTGTGAGAGAGGTTGTAGTCAACGGGTCTTGCCATATTCAGATCCCTGTGTATTTCGCAAAACTTTATGTCATATCGTAGATGCTGCTACCACGTTCCAGTTGGAGCTATTCCAAATTGTTGCTCCATTATACGTATCCGGTATCTCTACTCAGAGCTATCCGGATAGGTGTTAATCTTGCATCGACGTAACTCTTTACGTTGAACTCTTTATCACCTCCATAACCGAGAAACATTTCCTTATTCCTCTAAGGATAATTTTGACCGCTATCTGGTGATCCAGTCCTAGATCACCTTTGTACCCTCTTGCCAGACATGTGGCAAGGCACACATCAGGTGCGGTACTCAGCATGGCATACCGTATAGAGCCTATGAAAAGAGCATAGGGGACGACCTTCGTCCTTCCTTTTTCTTCTGTCGTGGTCAAGCTTTGAGTCTTACTCAGCTTCACACCTTACAACTCAGGTGAGAACCCCTTGTTTGACTGATCTATTTTGAATTCCTTCAAAAACATGTCAAGGTGTGCGTTCTTTGAAAGTATCATCAGGCGTCTTGATCTATCTCTATAGATCTTGATGCCGAATATGTAAGCAACTTTATCCAGGTCTTCCTTTGAAAAACACCCTTCAAACAACCGTTTATGCTTTCCAGAAATTCTACATGATTTCGGATCAACAATATGTCATCCACATATACTTATCAGAAATGTTGTAGTGCTCCCACTCACTTTCTTGTAAATACAAGTTTCTAGCAAACATTTTATAAATCTAAAAGCTTTGATCACTCCATCAAAACATATATTCCGATTCCGAGATGCTTGCTCTAGTCCATAGAAGGATTGCTGGAGCCAGCATACCTTTTAGCATCCTTAGGATCGACAAAACCTTTTATTGTATCACATACAATTTTTCTTATGAAAACTGGTAAGAAAACTTGTTTTGACATCCATCTGTAAGATTTCATAATCGAAAAATACAGCTAATGCTAACATTAATCCGACGGACTTAAGCATCGCTACGGGTGAGAAATTCTCATCGTAGTCAACTCCTCGAACTTGTGAAAAGACTCTTTCCCACAAGTCGAGCTTCATAGACGGTAACATTACCGCCCACGTCCGTCTTCTTCTTAAAGATCAATTTATCTCAATGGCTTGCCGATCATCGGGCAAGTCCACCAAAGTCCATACTTTGTTCTGATATATGGATCCTATCTCGGATTTCATGGCTTCTAACCATTTGTCGGAATATAGGCCCACCATCGCTTCTCCATAGCTCGTAGGTTAATTGTTGTCCAACAACATGATATCTGAGACAGGATTACCGTACCACTCAAGAGTAGTACATATCCTTGTCGACCTATGAGGTTCGATAGCAACTTGATCCGAAGCTTCATGATCACTATCATTAACTTTCTCTTCAATAGACGTAGGCGCCATAGAATACATCTTTCTGTGTTGCATCACTCTCTGGTTGAAGTAAAGGTTCGACAACCTCATCAAGTTCTATCTTCCTCCCACTTAATTCTTTCGAGAGAAACACCTTCTCGCGAAAGGACCCATTCTTGGCGACAAACAATTTGCCCTCGGATCTGAGATAGAAGGTGTACCCAACTGTCACCTTTGGGTATCCTATGAAGATGTGTTTGTCCGCTTTGGGTTCGAGCTTCTCCGGCTGAACCCTTAAGCATCGCAGCCCCAAACATTAAGAAACGACAACTTTGGTTTCTTGCTAAACCAATGTTCATACGAAATCGTCTCTATATGGTGTCCAATCTAAAGTGAATGCAGCTGTCTCTATTGCATAGCCTCAAAATAATAGCGGTAGATCGGTAAGAGACATCATAGATCACACCATATCTCATAAGGTTCGATTAGACGTCCGGACACACCATTACCCTGTGGTGTTCCAGGTGGCTTCAACTGTGAAACAATTCCACAATGTCTTTATTTATTGCCAAACTCATAACTCAGAAATTCTTATCGATCAGATCGTAGGAATTTGATCTTCTTGTTATGATGGTTCTTAACTTCACTCTGAAATCGCTTGATCTTTTAAACGTTTCAGACTTGTGCTTCATTAAGTAAATATACTTATATCTACTCAAATCGTCAGTGAAGATGAGAAAATAGCGATATCCACCGCACGCTTTAATTCTCATTGGATCACACGCATCAGCATGTATGATTTCCAACAAGTCACTTGCCCAGTTTATTTTACCTGAAAACGGGGTCTTAGTCATCCTGCCCATGAGGCATGGCTCGCATGTGTCAAGCGATTCAAAATCAAGTGACTCCAAACATCCATCGACATGGAGTTTCTTCATGCATCTTACGCCAATATGACCTAAGCGGCAGTGCCACAAGAAAGTGGTACTATCATTATTAACTCTACATCTTTTGGCGTGAACATGTGTATTACCACGACCGAGATTCAATGAACCATTCACATAGGGTGCATGACCATGAAAGGTATTATTCATGTAAACAGAATAACCATTATTCTCTAATTTAAATGAATAACCGTATTGCAATGAACATGATCTAATCATATTCATGCTCAACGTAGACACCTGATAACATTTATCTAGGTTCAACACTACAGGAATCAGCTACTTTGCCGTCTGCCACGGCGGACGGCAAAGGCCTGAACGGCGGATGGCAAAGGCCTTTGCCGTCAGCCGCGGACGGCAAAAGGCTCCGGCAAAGTAGGCTTCGGTAAACAGCTACTAATCCCGAAGGCAGATGGAGCGTGCGATGGTGATCTTATCAACTTTGGAAACACTTCCAACACACATCATCACCTCGCCCTTAGCTAGTCTCCGTTTAGTCCATAGCTTTTGCTTCATGTCACCAATAATAGCAACTGAACCGGTATCCAATACCCAGGTGCTACCAGGAGTACTAGTGAGGTACACATTAATAACACGTATATACTTTGTTGAAGTTTCCAGCCTTCTTATCTACCATGCATTTGGGGTAATTCCGCTACCAGTGCCCGTTCCCCTTACAATAGAAGCACTTAGTCTCGGGTTTGGATTCAACCTTGGGTTCCTTCACTGGAGCGGCAACTGGTTTGCCATCCATGAAGTTTCCCTTCTAGCCCTTGCCCTTCTTGAAACCAGTGGTCTTGTTAAACCATCAACACTTGATGCTCCTTCTTGATTTCTACCTTTTGCGGTCTTAAGCACCGCGAACCGCTTCGGGATCAACTCCATCCCTTGCATGTCATAGTTCATCACGAAGATCTAGTAGCTTAGTGATAGTGGCTAGAGAACTCTATCAATCACTATCTTATCTGGAAGTTTAACTCCCACTTGATTTAAGTGATTGTAGCACCCAAACATTCTGAGCACATGCTCACTAGCTGAGCTATTCTCCTCCATCTTGTTGGAAAAAGAACTTGTCAGAGGTCTCATACCTCTCAACACGGGCATGAGCCTGAAATCCCAATTTCAGCTCTTGGAACATCTCATATGTCTTATGGCGTTCAAAACATAATTGGAATCCCGATTCTAAGCCGTAAAGTATGGTGCACTAAACTATCATGTAGTCATCAGAATGTGTCTGTCAGGTGTTCACAACATCCATAGACGACGTTGTAGGGGTTTGCACATCGAGCGGTGCATCAAAGACGTAAGCCTTCTACGTAGCAGTGAGGACACTCCTTGGACTACGGACCTAGTCCGCATCATTGCTTACAATATCTTTCAACTTAATCTTTCTCTCGGAACGTATTGAAACAGGGAGCTACAATGTGAGCTATTTATCTACAACATATTTGCAAAGACAATTTAGACTATGTTCATGATAATTGAGTTCATCTAATCAAATTATTTAATGAACTCCCACTCAGATAGACATCCCTCTAGTCATCTAAGTGAAACATGATCCGAATCGACTAGGCCATGTCCGATCATCACGTGAGACGGACTAGTCATCAACGGTGAACATCTCATGTTGATCGTATCTTCTATACGACTCATGTTCGACCTTTCGGTCTTCCGTGTTCCGAGGCCATGTCTGTACATGCTAGGCTCGTCAAGTCAACCTAAGTGTTTTGCATCTGTCCCGAGGCCATGTCTGTACATGCTAGGCTCGTCAACACCCATTGTATTCGAACGTTAGAATCTATCACACCCGATCATCACGTGGTGCTTCGAAACAACGAACCTTCGCAACGGTGCACAGTTAGGGGGAACACTTTTCTTGAAATTTTTGTGAGGGATCATCTTATTTAAGCTACCGTCGTTCTGAGCAAATAAGATGTAAAACATGATAACCATCACATGCAATCAAATAGTGACATGATATGGCCAATATCATTTTGCTCCTTTTGATCTCCATCTTTGGGGCTCCATGATCATCGTTGTCACTGGCATGACACCATGATCTCCATCATCGTGTCTTCTTGAAGTTGTCTTGTCATCTATTACTTCTACTACTATGGCTAACGCTTTAGCAATAAAGTAAAGTAATTACATGACGTTTATGTTGACACGCAGGTCATAAATAAATTAAGACAACTCCTATGGCTCCTGCCGGTTGTCATACTCATCGACATGCAAGTCGTGATTCCTATTACAAGAACATGATCAATCTCATACATCACATATATCATTCATCACATCCTTTTGGCCATATCACATCACAAGGCATATGCTGCAAAAACAAGTTAGACGTCCTCTAATTGTTGTTGCAAGTTTTTACGTGGCTGCTATAGGTTTCTAGCAAGAACGTTTCTTACCTACGCCAAAACCACAACGTGATATGCCAATTTCTATTTACCCTTCATAAGGACCCTTTTCATCGAATCCGATCCGACTAAAGTGGGAGAGATAAACACCCGCTAGCCACCTTATGCAACTAGTGCATGTCAGTCGGTGGAACCAGTCTCACGTAAGAGTACGTGTAAGGTCGGTCCGGGCCGCTTCATCCCACGATGCCGCTGAATCAAGATAAGATTGACAAAATCGACGCCCACAACTGCTTTGTGTTCTACTCGTGCAAAGAAACTACGCATAGACCTAGCTCACGATGCCACTGTTGGGGATCGTAGCAGAAATTTAAAATTTTATACGCATCACCAAGATCAATCTATGGAGTAATTGTAACATCCCAAATTTTCAATTTGGAATGTTATACATTAGATCATCAATGCATATCATATTTTATTTTGCTTTTGGTTTTGATCCTAGAAATTCTACGCAACTCAAGGACCCACGGAGAGAGTTGGGGATTTCGTTATTTTCATATTTGAGTTTTCTCAAATTTTGAAGATAGGATCATTTGATTTTAATTATTTTTCATCAATTATTTCTATTACAAAAATATGAGAGAGGGAATAAAATGACTTCCCCAAAATAAAGAAATATTGAGGATTTAATAATAAAATCAAATATGATTTTATTTCAGAGTTTTTCGTTATTTTATTTGAATTTAGGAAAAATGTGCGTTTTTCAAAATTGCATTTAGGCCCCAAATAAATGTTCACCTTGTGCGGCTTGATTTTAGAAGCCCGTGAAAATCTATTTCGGAATTTCTGGAGTCCGTTTAGTATTTCTTTTTATTTTTCTTCTGTGTGTAATATTTAAAAAAAACGAACCGACCTAGGGCCGTGTCCGACTAGGACTCCCAGCCCGTTAGGCTATATATAGCCGGGGGAGGCCCAGCCGAAACCCTTGCCCCACCCCAGCCGCCCCAAGCCGCCGCCGCTGCGCCGCTCCGCCGTGCCACGCCGCCCTGCCGCCGGACGCCGCCGCACGCCGCCCGAGGTCCGCCACCGCCTCGATATCTGCGCCGTTTTTTATATATTTTTTTCGAAAAACCGTTTGGTTTTTCCGTCGGTTTTTTCTTTAGGTTCGTTTTTTTAAATAGATCGGTTTTCCGATTTATTTAAATAGCGAGTGTTCGTCCGTTCGTTTGTTCTAGCGAACGTTCGTCGTTTTTCTTTTTCTCGGATTAAATCCGCGATTTTTCTGATCGCGATTCCTGATCCGATTTTCTTTTTAGTATAACTTTTCGCTCGTTTATCAGAATCAGGCGATTCAAGCGCCTAGAGTTTCGTCTCGAAACCCTCTATCCGTTTAATCAACTTAAACAAGTTTTTTCTACTCTAAAATTTGCCCTAGATCCAGGTTAGTAGAACGAAGTTGTTTTCTTTCGCCGTTTGACTTTCGTTGCTTCGTTCGATTTGATTCTTTTTGCAAACCATAGTTCTTAAGTTGAACCTTCTGGTTAGATCTCTTATTTGAGTTTTACCCATGCATTAGATGAGTACTTATTGTATGCCTGTTTGTTGTTTGCGATAGAGTACCTGAAGTGCGCTGCGTGTTACTTCGAATCGCTAGGTTTCCCGGATCATCAGCAAGGCAAGTAACACTTTGATCATACCTTTCCTACTACCCAGTTTTATTGCATTAGATCAATCCTCACACATTGCATGATTAGGATATAATTAATTAAATTGTGGGATGGGAAGTAGATGAGGTAGTACCTATTAACCGTTTATTATCAAACCCTTGGGAGTTACTTCTATGTTTGCTTATTATGCCATGCTATGCTAGTAGACGTGGATTGGGTGAGTGATATCCATGACAGATGTGAGTTTGTTAATTAATGGTTTATCTAAGGTGGCAACTTAAACACACATCTGGGTGGATTGGGGCACCTGGGTATTCCTGGACTTGCCTGTTTTCTTTTGGACCGCCACCCAGGCTCAAAGGGATCATGAGACTATTCATACTAGAAACTTCCGTGTGCAGCCACAAGCTATTATGGGCTCTAGCATAGTTGACTAAGTCATGCGAACTCTTACAGTGGTAGACTAGCAGATGTAGGGGATGTAGGTGGTACGGTCTACCCGATCGTAAGGTGCTAGTGCTTCTGAAAGACTATGTCTCGGTCATCCGTCTTCTCAAACACCATGTGGTGCGAGAAACCAAACGGAGGCGATCGAGTCTTGTGGGGAAAAGTGCGCAAACCTCTGCAGAGTGTAATAAACTAATCATGGTTAGCCGTGTCCCCGGTTATGGACATATTGAGTATCTAGTACCTGGAGTATCATGTGAATCTCAACATGTTACTCTAAATTAATTTTGTTGGGTTTTGTTTAATGATGATGCTTAATTGGGATTGAGAATGCTATCAACCATTCTTAATGTTTAACAACCACCATGATAGTAATTAAATTTATTCCTTTGTAGTAGGGAAAAATTGGCTTTACGCAAAACCGTAACCATAGAGCTTTCCACCAGCCAAATATGCATATAGTATAGCTGTTTCATTCCATTATTCTCCATGTGTTACCTTGCCAGCATATTCCATGTGCTGACCCGTTTCGGGCTGCAATGTTAATGTTGCAGACTTTTCAGACGACGACTAAGGAGTTTAGGTCGTGGTTCTATACTCAGTGATGCCGTTGGAGTTGATGGACTCACTTATCTTCCAAGCCTTTCGCTGTTATCGTTATTAGATGGCCTTAAGCCATATTTATTGTATTAAGTTCTCTATGGAGACACTCGATGTAATAAGTGTGTGATTGCTACTCTGTTATAAAACCTCCGAGTATTGTGTGGTGTCTGCATTACTGATCCAGGGATGACACCGGAGCACAGAGATCAGACTGTTTGAGGTCTGGTCGCTATAGAGATGGTATCAGAGCACACGCTGATTGTAGGACACGACCACTAAGCTAAAGACCTAGAACACTATTCACCCTCTTCTCTTATGACTCCTCATCTTTTCTACTATTCTAGGATGGCGGATGCAAGGAACAAGTTCACGCAACCGGATGAAGATACGCCCTTTGGACGACACTTGAAGGAAGTTACTAGATACCTGAATATAGGAGTACCAAGCTTCACCGGAACCTACAGCGCCACTTTACCTGAAGAAGAGCGCTGGATGATTCAAGTTCAAGTTCCAGGGAGAACGTTCATGCCAGTCACTGAGCCCATAGAGTTTTCTTTTGATGCACCAACTTTGAGTCTAGGAAAGAGCATGGCAGCTCACATCGCCATGGGACGCATTGGAGAAGTCTACCGCAATGATCTCAAGGATACTATCTACCAGATTTGTGGGCGCCGAGATGAGCACTGGGAGATGATCAGCACCAGAAAGGATAGATCAATTGCAGCTTTTATCCAGGAGTTAAACCAGCACATTCGACGACAGGAGAACCAGATGTGCGCCGACATGATAGATCTGAAGAAGGCAAGGACAAGAATCAAGGAACTGGAGGAAGAACTCAAGGCTACACGTGAAGATTATGAAGAAGAAATTGAAGTATTGGTGGGCAAGAATGCCGACTTAACAATGAAGATCAGGATATTTATGGGAGACCCTACGCTAGTAGATGAAGATGAAGAACCCAAGGAGATTCGCTCGGAAGACTACATCATCATCGACGACACCGATTCGTATCCAGATAGTAGCGATGATGACTATGTTGATGAAGCTAGAGCAGATATCATGGAGTCTGCAACCAAAGAATATTTCTAGTAGACCACCTTATCAGTAGTAGTAGTCCACCATGTAAATATAGTAGTCCGGGCACTTTTGCGATAGTTAGATCGATTGTATGCCCTTGTTTGATTGAATGAAGTGAATTGTTTGCTTTTGCCTCATGTGCATATGGGTAGTGTTTTCTCTTTAGACCCCCTCTATTCTTACATCTCATCTTTTCTAAACCCTCAGATGCCTCTGAGACGTGACCCCGGATTTGCCTTTCCACCGGAGCTCACCCAGTTGATCCAGCAGCAGAACACATTGATGCAGTTGCTAGTCCAGAATCAGAATCAGGGGAACAATAACAACAACAACAACAACCCACCACCACCTGTTGATCACTTAGCACGTTTTCTTAGGCTGAATCCGCCTGTGTTTTCCAGTAGCACCGAGCCGATAGTAGCAGATGATTGGCTACGCAAGACAGCTAGAGAGTTGACCACAACAGGGTGCACGGATGCGGAGAAGGTGAAGTTTGCCGCACATCAGCTTGAGGGACCCGCAACATCATGGTGGGAGAATTTCACAGCCACTTTCCCTGTTGACACTATCACATGGGACCAGTTTCAGCAGGCTTTTCGTACTGCCCATGTTTCAGTAGGAGCTATGGCCATGAAGAAGCGTGAGTTTCACAACTTGCGCCAAGGAGGATGGACAGTTGGCCAGTATGTGGAGGACTTTAGTAAGTTAGCACGTTATGCCCCAGATGACGTCACTACGGATGCAACGAAGCAGGAGAAGTTTCTAGAAGGACTGAATGATGAGTTGAGCATGCAGTTGATGGTAGCAACCTTCAACAACTACCAGGAGTTGGTAGATCGTGCTCTTATGATTGAAGGCAAGCAGCAGCAAATTGAAAATCGCAAGAGGAAGTATGGACAAGGAAAATACAATTCAGGAGCTCAGCAGAAGCCACGTTTTACCCCTAGACCGGGAGGACATTTTCAGCATACCCATGGAGGAGGTAGCTCGCACAATCACAATGGCACCAGGAATGGTAATGGGAATGGAGGAAGCAACGGCCAAAATCGCACCAACCCATCAACCCCAGCTAAGAAGGACCTAAGCCAAGTCACTTGCTTTAACTTTCGAAGACTAGACATTATGCCAATGAATGTCCTGAATTACAAAATGGAAATGGCAATGGAAGCTCTGGGAAGAAGCCGAACCCTTTCAACAGGGGACAGGTGAACCACGTTAACGTGGAGGAGGTTGAAGCTCAGCCTGATGCAGTAATAGGTAAGTTTTTGGTTAAGTCATTTACTGCACTCGTTGTTTTTGATACTGGCGCATCGCATTCATACATCTCAAGGGGATTTGTGGATAAGTATAACCTGTCAACCCAAGCCCTTAGGTCACCCATGTTAGTAACCTCGCCTGTAGCAGAGTATATGGCTAGTCGATGGTGTGATCGGTTACCATTAAGGATTGGTAACTATGTTTTTCCCTCAGATCTAATAGTATTGGAATCCCAAGGATTGGATGTGATATTAGGCATGGATTGGTTGTCAAAGTATGAAGGGAATATTGAATGTGCGAGTAAGTCAATTTTGCTTACCACACCAGAAGGGAGAAGGATCAAGTATGTATCCCGACATGTGCCAAAGAGGACACAAGTAAATTGCTTAACAGGAGTTGTGCAGGAGGAAGTACCAGTGGTAAGGGATTTCCCTGAAGTATTTCCAGAAGAGTTGCCAGGCATGCCACCGGATAGAGATATTGAGTTTTTGATTGAGCTATTGCCAGGCACAGGGCCAATATCAAAGAGACCATATAGGATGCCAGCAAAGGATTTGGTGGAAATTAAGAAGCAGATTAAGGAGTTACTGGATAAAGGATATATTCGCCCAAGTTCTTCACTTTGGGGATCGCCAGTACTTCTAGTGGAGAAGAAGGATGGATCGTTAAGGATGGTTGTTGATTATCGAGGATTAAATGAAGTTACGATCAAGAACAAGTACCCACTACCAATGATCAACGATCGGTTTGATCGATTGCAAGGAGCTAAGGTATTTTCCAAGATCGACTTGCGATCAGGATACCACCAGTTGAAGATTCGAGAACAGGATATTCCTAAGACAACTTTTACCACCAGGTATGGTTTGTACGAGTATACCGTTATGTCATTTGGTCTGACTAGCGCACCTGCGTATTTTATGAACATGATGAACAAAGTGTTTATGGAGTTCTTGGATAAGTTCATCATGGTGTTCATTGATGATATCCTGGTTTACTCGAAGAATGAAGAGGAGCATAAGGAGCATTTGCGTTTGGTACTTGGAAAGCTCAGAGAACATCAATTATATGCCAAGTTCAGCAAATGTGAGTTTTGGGTGAAGGAAGTAGGATTCCTCGGACACGTTATATCCAGAGAAGGAATAGCAGTAGATCTCACTAAAGTTGATACCATGACCAAATGGGAAGCACCGACCATGGTTGGAGAGATACGGAGTTTTCTTGGACTCGCAGGATACTACCGGAGATTTATTGAGAATTTCTCAAAGATTGCGAAGCCTATGACTGAGTTGTTGAAGAAGGATACCAAGTTCAAATGGACTGAGGAATGTGAGGCTAGTTTCCAGGAGTTGAAGAAACGTTTAGTTACCTCACCAGTATTGATTTTCCCAGACCAAACCAAGGACTATGAGGTGTATTGCGACGCTTCACGTCGAGGACTTGGACCAGTGCTTATGCAGGAAGGGAGAGTTGTTTCATATGCCTCAAGACAACTGAAACCTCATGAGTTGAATTATGCTAGGCATGATTTAGAGTTAGCAGCCGTAGTGCATGCATTGAAAACATGGAGACATTTCCTCATTGGAAACCATTGTGAGGTGTACATGGATCATAAGAGTTTGAAATACATCTTCACATAGAAGGAGTTAAACCTCAGACAAAGGAGATGGTTGGAGCTCATCAAGGATTATGATATGATATTGCATTATCATCCCGGAAAGGCTAATGTAGTAGCAGACACATTAAGCCGTAAGAGCCATGTCAATACAATAATGACGGGAGAAATACCAAGGGAGTTAGCGGAAAATCTTCGTGAACTATGTGTGGAAATAGTTCCGAGAGGCTATGTAGCAGCATTGGAGATTCAGTCAACCTTGATGGATAGGATCAGAGAAGCCCAAAGGACCGACAAGGAGATTTCCTCTATAAAGGAGAAAATAAGAAAAGGAAAGGCTAAAGGATTTTGTAAGGATGAACACGACACCCTCTGGTTTGAAGACCGTGTTTATGTGCCCAATGACCCGGAGATTAGGAAGTTGATTCTGCAAGAGGCACACGATTCACCATATTCGATTCACCCAGGAAATACCAAGATGTATTTTGATTTGAAGGATATTTTCTGGTGGACTGGAATGAAGAAGGATATTGCGGAGTATGTAGCAGTTTGTGTTGTGTGTCAGAGAGTAAAGGCAGAGCATCAGAAGCCAGCAGGATTGTTACAACCATTGTCGATACCCGAATGGAAGTGGGATAAGTTAGGCATGGATTTTATCACGGGATTGCCCAGAACTCGTTCATGCTATGACTTGATTTTGGTTGTAGTTGATCGGTTGACGAAGGTAGCTCATTTCATTCTAGTGAAGACTACCTATACCAGTGCTAAGTTGGCAAAGATATACATGACCAGGATCGTATGTTTGCATGGATTTCCGAGGAGTATCGTATCAGATAGAGGAACTCAGTTTACCTCAAAGTTCTGGAAGCAGTTGCATGAAACCTTGGGTACTAGGCTAGAATTCAGTACATCTTTTCAACCACAGACAGATGGACAGACCGAGAGAGTCAATCAGATTTTGGAGGATATGTTGAGAGCTTGTGCGGTAGTTTATGGATCTAGTTGGGACGATAATTTGCCATATGCAGAGTTCTCTTACAACAACAGTTACCTAACCAGTTTAAAGATGGCCCCTTTCGGAGCCTTGTACGGAAGGAGGTGCAGGACACCGTTGTCGTGGGACAAAGTTGGAGATCGCCAGTTGTTTGGACCTGACTTGATTAAAGTGTCTGAACAGAAGGTGAAGTTGATTCGCGATAGGCTCAAGATAGCCGAGTCCAGACAGAAGAGTTATGCAGATTCTAAACGGAAGGAGACAGTTTACGAAGTTGGAGATAGAGCTTATCTTCGAGTATCTCCACTTCGGGGAACAAAGCGTTTTGGAGTTAAGGGAAAATTAGCGCCACGATTTGTAGGACCATATCGAGTTTTGGAGCGTATGGGAGAAGTGGCCTACAAGTTGGAATTGCCAGAAGGATTGTCAGGAGTTCATGATGTGTTCCACATTTCCCAGTTGAAGAAGTGTCACGCTGAGATGGCTGACATACCCTTGAGAGACACAGTGCCATTGGAAACAATTCAGTTGGATAACGATTTGACCTATGAGGAGAAACCAATTAAGATCCTCGAGTTTGCCAGCCGAGTCACTCGCAGCAAGGTTATCAAGTTTTGCAAAGTTCAATGGAGCAACCACACGGAGGATGAAGCCACCTGGGAGCGAGAGGAAGATTTCCTCAAGGACCACCCTCACCTATTTGCTAGCCAACCCGAATCTCGAGGGCGAGATTCATCTTAAGGGGGGTGGGTTTGTAACATCCCAAATTATCAATTTGGAATGTTATACATTAGATCATCAATGCATATCATATTTTATTTTGCTTTTGGTTTTGATCCTAGAAATTCTACGCAACTCAAGGACCCACAGAGAGAGTTGGGGATTTCGTTATTTTCATATTTGAGTTTTCTCAAATTTTGAAGATAGGATCATTTGATTTTAATTATTTTTTCATCAATTATTTCTATTACAAAAATATGAAACAGGGAATAAAATGACTTTCCCAAAATAAAGAAATATTGAGGATTTAATAATAAAATCAAATAAGATTTTATTTCGGAGTTTTTCGTTATTTTATTTGAATTTAGGAAAAATGTGTGTTTTTCAAAATTGCATTTAGGCCCCAAATAAATATTCACCTTGTGCGGCTTGATTTTAGAAGCCCGTAAAAATCTATTTCGGAATTTTTGGAGTCCGTTTAGTATTTATTTTTATTTTTCTTCTGCGCGTAATATTAAAAAAATGAACCGACCTAGGGCCGTGTCCGACTAGTACTCCTGGCCCGTTAGGCAATATATAGCCGGGGGAGGCCCAGCCGAAACCCTAGCCCCGGCCCAGCCGCCCCAAGCCGCCCCAAGCCGCCGCCGCCGCGCCGCGCCGCCCCGCCGCCGGACGCCGCCGCCTCGATTTCCGCGCCGTTTTTTTATTTTTTTTCGAAAAACCGTTTGATTTTTCCGTCGGTTTTTTTCTTTAGGTTCGGTTTTTTTAAATAGATTGGTTTTCCGATTTATTTAAATAGCGAGCGTTCGTCCGTTCGTTCGTTCTAGCGAACGTTTGTCGTTTTTCTTTTTCTCGGATTAAATCCGCGATTTTTCTGATCGCGATTCCTGATCCGATTTTCTTTTTAGTATAACTTTTCACTCGTTTATCAGAATCAGGCGATTCAAGCGCCTAGAGTTTCGTCTCGAAACCCTCTATCCGTTTAGTCAACTTAAATAAGTTTTTGCTACTGTAAAATTTGCCCTTGATCCAGATTAGTAGAACGAAGTTGTTTTGTTTCGCCGTTTGACTTTCGTTGCTTCGTTCGATTTGATTCTTTTTGCAAACCGGAGTTCTTAAGTTGAACCTTCTGGTTATATCTCTTATTTGAGTTTTACCAATGCATTAGATGAGTACTTATTGTATGCCTGTTTGTTGTTTGCGATAGAGTACCCGGAGTGTGCCGCGTCTTACTTCGAATCGCTAGGTTTCCCGGATCATCAGCAAGGCAAGTAACACTTTGATCATACCTTTCCTACTACCCAGTTTTATTGCATTAGATCAATCCTCACACATTGCATGATTAGGATCTAATTAAATTGTGGGATGGGAAGTAGATGAGGTAGTACCTATTACCCGTTTATTATCAAACCCTTGGGAGTTACTTCTACGTTTGCTTATTATGCCAAGCTATGCTAGTAGACGTGGATTGGGTGAGTGATATCCAAGGGCCAGCAAAGGGGTGGACGAGGGAGTCAGTGAAGGGACTACGCTATGGTGGACGAGGGCGCCGGTTAATAAGATCCGGTGTGGTGGACCATGATGGCGGTCAAGGAGATCTGGAGCAGTGGACAAGCCAGTCGCTGAAGCGGCTCCGGTGAAGTGGTGAGTTGGTAGTTGGGAGTTCCAGGGTGCGGAAGGTAGATCCGGCGGGGTGTGAGGTCCACCGCTGCGGCGGAGGACTAGATTCGGCGGCTTGCCGTGGTTGGGGGGGTGGGGGAGGGGAAGGGGAGGGGCTCTGGGGAAGAATGTTGGGGGCAAAGAGGGGAAAACAATGGAGTTACCAAAGCAGCCCTTTTCCGTTCATGTGGCAGGGGTAAAACAGGAATATCACAGGGTTAAACTTTCGGGCGCGTGATATTTCGATGTGAGCGGGAAGTTTGAAAGCTTTTGGCACCTAAAATTATAAGTATTTTGCTCTCGTACGGCCGACTATGATATCATGGCCGACAATTTGTTTGTTTTGCATGCAAAAAAATGTGCAAGTTCTGAAAATCAATGTCTCCAACTCGAAACTTAGATTGTCCATTCAATTCAAATATGCATCATTGAGCTACTACAAGCAAATACCATCATACTGTCCAATTCAAATGAAATTCCAAATGTGTTTATCCTAAATATGATGACAAAAGCAAAAATGTGTATGTGTATGAATAAAGTGGATGATTATAAAGTTTGAACATGCCCGTATGTGTATATCTCTAGGTTTGATATATGAATTTGAGATCACGAAATCCCGGCTTAGAAAATGTACCTCGGTTTAAATGAATTACAAAATCTAATGATGGAGTCGAATTCCAAAATTCCAATCTTAGGTTTGTAATTCTGGTACATCAAGGTATATCACGCATGTTCAAAAGTATCATTATCTCATAGTACAAACTGTGAAACAAATTGATCAACCATGAGTGCACAATATCTCAATTATGCTAAAGTCCCACAAATATAGACACTTCACTCTTTATCTGAAGTCAACCCCCCCCCCTACCACACACACACACACACAGAGAGAAGTCGTTCTCTCCCCCAAACACCAACACACGAGCACATTAACACCCCTCTCTCTTGTAAAGTCCGGACCCCAACATAGGTCTCTATCACTTTGTCTCTCGGGCATGCACACATCTCTTCCCTCACTCTCTAGGTCTCCCGCTATCTCTCTTACCCAAGCACACACACTATGTAGAGTGTATATTTCCCATACACACAAAACGTCGCCCCCAAACGTCTATCTCCCTGTTTATGTGGTTCTCGCGCACTCACCTCACACACCACCCCCACTGCAAACAAGCACACTTTGTCTCCTTGTGCAGCACTCTCCTCTTTCTATCTCGCCCACATGCGGACCCGCCCCAGCTCCTTCGCTGTATACATATATGTCGTGACTCTTTGCATAGCTCCCTAATGTATAATCGTTCTCGATTTCGCACATTGTTCTCTACACCATCTATTCTAGCTCTCTCATGAAGTCCCTATCACACACACGATGACTCGCTTCCCTTGCCTCTCCGTTCCTAGGCCAATTTCGGAAAAAATCAACATTGTCTCCCTATCTATACGCCATTTATGGACACAAACGACCCCTCTCGCCCCCTCTCTTCCTCTCTCTCTCTCTTTCTCTCTCCGGCGCTAGCTCTCTCTTTCTCTCGCTCTCACACCTCTCTCCCCCCACACACTCGATGTCTCTTCCAAATAGTCTGCTCCCCCCGCCCGCACCCATGCTATCTCACTACTACACATGTCACACCATTCCCCCTTCACTTATACTAGGTTTACATCATCAGTGGTCTCTCTACTCCACATACACTCTCTCCCTCTCACACACAAACGCGTGCACAAACACGCACAAACACCCATTTACCTGGATCCTCATCTCTCCTCATGTCTGCATGTGTATCTCACACACTCACTCTCTAATTATGTATATGTGTCTCCATTACACAACACAAAGCCCCATGTACATGTCTCTCTCTATCCTCCACACACATAGACACAAAGAATCTATTCATATCACACACGCACACACTCTCTCTCTCTCTCTCGCAAACACACTCAATAAGGGTTTCCCCATGAATAACTTACCGTCTATTCATGAACAGTCGTGGCAGTACGGTGAACACGAGACGTGAAAAATAATAAATCTACATGTGCTTAGACCACCTAGTATGACTACTAGGAGTAGAGCAAGCCAAAAAGCGCGCCGCCGTAACCCCCTCCTTGTCGGCGATGGGAAAATCTTCGTTTTACACAGTCGAGAAGTCATTGTGATAAGGGCCCACATGCCGAGGCATTGAATAGAATGTAGATGCTAGTTTACGGAAGCAAGTATCGATAATACGTTTGTATCTCCATACTTATATTTCTTCGCTTATAAAAAACTGAGTTGGTGATGATGGTACGTGTGCCATCTTGCAATATAGACCGTCCGATCTATATCTGACGGATGGAAATTAAACTAAAAGATACCCGCACCCCTCTCCACATTTGCAGACAAGGCCTTCCCTCGTTCATCCTTATCTCCAACAAACCTCATTGTTGAGCAATTAAGAAAGGAAGCCTCTCGAACAAACTGGGCTAGTGGCCGCTGCCGGCGTCGTTAATCCCCAGGCCTCCAATCAGTTCGACCACCAACCACCACCACACCCCAATCCTCTTCACCTTATCTCATATTTCTCGAGATATCATTAGTTTTTACACATGGGATTACTCCCGTAAGGGTCAATCACAACAAGTGTTTTATAAAAAAATGCATCTTGATGTTCCGTGCAATGCACGGATCTTGCTAGTACTCCTACACAAGACTAAGTTGGTGATGCTGGTGTGTCTGCCATCCGTCGTTTCTGACCATTAGATCTACGTCTAACGATTGTGAGGTAAGTTGTTGCCTTTTCTCACCAACATCCCACTTGTTTGTCAATTTTCAGAAAAACTCATAATTAGTATCTTAAAACCAACCACATCCCTCCCTGACCTCACCAAAACAGCCCAAGGAATATATTCTAATTGAAACATAATATATCTCTAGTGACATATGTATATCAAATTAGAGTGTTTTGTACCAAGTTTGTGAATAAGTATTATTCTAATTATGATTCGTTGCAACGGGCATGAACATTGCTAGTATTTCCAACTGTGCATTTCTTTTCCTAGTATTCCATAGTTTCGAGTTTTCCATCAAGATATTAGTCACTCATGGTTGATATTTACTTTCAATCATATACACATATGCACTATGTAACTAGCCTTGCTTATTGGCTTCCAAAGCTTAACTTTCACTCCTACTTACAATATGTAGAGTATTTAACAAAAAACTACAACTTTCAACCAGCCCTAGGAGGTATCTATTGTACAAAAAATAGCAAAAACATACCCAAAATTTCTTAATCCACGCCAAAAACTACCTAGTACTCCTACCGATTAGGTTCGTTTAAACCCATTTATGACAGGGTTGGCCCACATGTCCGTGCTGACGAGGCAGCTTAAACCAACACATTTTGTTTGACGGTTGACACGAGGGACCCACATCTGACCTTCTATCCTGTTATTCCCCCTCAAATCATTGTTTTTCCTGGACATTACTTCAAACAGTACTGATGCGTGTTCGTCGGTGGCGCCGGTGATGAGCGAGTTGGCCGCCGCTCCGCCGGACGGGCCGGACGCCGCGCTGGCCTCCGCACGGGTTGGCAGGCTGGCCCGAGCGTGACTCACGAGCAAGCAAGCCGCCACGCTGGCCTTCGCTCGAGCCAAATGGCTGGCCTTAGCGCGGCGCGCGCGAGCAAGCCGCCGCGCTGCCTTGCCAATCTAGCTAGCAAACCTTGCAGAAAAGCAACTGGACGGAGCTATCTTGGCTAGCTAGCGGCCGCGAGCGCCGGACGGAGCTGGCATCCGAGCTGCCGCAACATGAGCTCCGCACCGCCGGCGGTTTTGACCTCGCCTTCTGCCGGCGGCGGTAGCTGCGTCCCATGGCCGAGGATGACTAGGTGGACGGGCCGGAGGTAGGAGGTCACTCGAGGATTTTTGTTGGTAAGAGCATGTTCAATGGTTGATAAGGTAGTCTTATCTTAAGTTTGCCACGTATGCAAGTGGTAGTAGTTTCTTGGCATTTTAGTGGTTTCTTGCATTATTAGAGCAAGTACAATAGAGCTGAGTCAGTGGACTATAAGAAATAAACTACTACTACATGTTGGCTATAAGATGGGCTGTAGATGACATGGCACTGGCTTATAGCCGGCAGCTGGCTATACTATTAACCATGCTCTTAGGGGTTTCTTGTAAGGAACAATGTACGTACTAGTAGCGACAAAAGGCGATTCTAGGCTGCGTTGTACTCCAACGAGTACTACTAGTGGTCGCGGGAGTGTATACCTCGTTTTGTGGGTTCGATCCCGGCCGAACGCACGGCGGCCTTTTAAAAAAAATAGTACTACTACACTTCGCTGCGAGCCAATATTTTACACGGGTAGTTTGAGTTTTGAAGTGAAACGGACGTGCGGCCCCACAATCTGGGTGCACTGGACAACCTAGCCACATGAACGGGTTTTCCTTCCCAGCATCCCGTGGCTCGCGTGCTCACCCTAGCCGCTCCTCGCTTGCAGCTCCCAGCTAGTAGCATATTTAAACTAGCGCCTCCCAATTAAGCCCGAGGAGCCGGAAAAGCCTGGCGGGGCATTGGGAACTGTGCAATATAGCTCCGTACGTAAAGTGCTCTACTACTATTCTATAGCTTGTTGCGTTGCATGCATGGACTTCACTCCATTATCTGCTCTAGTATAAAAGAAATTCCTCTTGCCTTGTTTTTTTAAACGGAGGCAAAAGCTTTGCTTCATCTCATTCATAAAGAAGGAACTACTAACAAAGTTCAATGAGATCCATTACACCTCCACAAATGGAAGCGAAAAGCCTAGTCTCGCTGTATCAAATAACTCAAATGTTCTGCCCTCGCAGTAACCGTCGCTGATAAACAGGCTGCTAGTGTGTGCGTGAGAGGAGCGGCTGAGTAGGCCAGCTATGTGAGAGGAGCGGCTGAATAGAGCTCCGAGAGTACCCACTAGGCCACTACGCAGGTGTACTTCCCCTGCATTGATAGTACAGCGATGGTTCTAGAGAACAGTAGTACCCTCCACTTCCAACTGTAGCTCCTTGGCCCTGAGATTCGAGAGTTCAAAACTGGTGCACTATACTAGACTAGACTAGACTAGAAGTATAGTACATCGCACTACTAGTTGAGAAAAGTAGTACTAGTACTGCTACAGTACAAGTACGTACTCCTCCGTCACATAATGTAAGACGTTTTTTGACACTAGTTGGCGTGTACAAAAAATGGCAAAAGCATACCCAAAATTTCTTAATCCACGCCAAAAACTACTACCTAGTGTCAAAAATTTTCTTACTAGTGCTATTATTTCCAGTATAATGCAATCCCATAACGTTCCATAATGCCTTTCTTTCAAAAAAATCACTTCTGGAGAGAAGATTGCTATCTCCACGTGAGCTTTTCATAGGCCAGCGCCACCGCATGCAGTCATCTGAGAGAGAGGGAGACATCTACTACAGGAAACAGATAATTTGCCGTTTGTGGATTACAGACGGCAAAGACCTAATTCCAGACGGCAAAGTCAGACGGCAAAGATTAGCCAGCAAAGAATACTTTGCCATCAGCCTTTTGCCGAAATGACGGCAAAGCTTTTGCCGTCAGTCAATATAGTTTTGCCATCTGCCATAAAAATAACAGATGGCAAAAAACGTGTTCTTTGCCGCCAGTCAAAACGTGTGCTTTGCCGTCATCCAGACTATAGTACAGACGACAAAGATTATTTTTCATTTCTTTTAGTTTTTCATTTCTTTTAAAAAAAAGTGACATCTGAGAAGAGCATCTCGCCGGACACACGAACAACAAACCAAAAAAGGTTTAGCTCACGGAGATTTTGGATTTGACACGACCTTGCTGTGTTGCATTCATCGTCGGTGCTTACAGAGAAGAAGTTACAGAAGTGTCCTCAAAATTTACACAAGGACCCCTAGAAACTAAAAATGAAAAGCAATCAAGTCCTCCATCACAGCAACAGGTTCTTCACCGCCGACCGTCCTTCTCGCCAGGGACAATACCACAGGGACACCACTACCGCCGCCTCGCGCTGCTCACCGCGCCGCTCGCCCGACCCTACTCGCCGTGCCACCGGACAACCACGCTCTCCTGCGCCGCTTGGCCGACCCTGGTAATCTGCACCACCGCCCGGCCGTGCTCGAGCTCGCTGGCTCCTGGAGAGAGAGAGGGGGGCACCACCGCGCGCCAGTGCAGCGTCGGGCGGCCAATGCGCGCCATGCTCGAGGGACGAGGTCGCCGCACGCCAGAGGGACGAGGCCGCCGCGTGCCCAAGGGATGAGACCGCCGCGCGCGAGAGGGACGAGCCGCCGCGCGCCTGCGCTACCCGCGGGTCTTCCATGCTCGTCGCCCGCGCGTCCGCCATGCTCACTGCCCGTGCGGCCGGGGGTAGGCGGGGGCGACGGGGGACGGCGCCGGGGCCGAAGTAGGCAGGGGCGACGGGGAACGGAGCCGAGGCCAGCGACCGGTGGGGGAGACGGAGCCGAGGCCAGCGGCCGGTGGGGGCGATGGGGTTGGGGACATCGAGCAAGGCCGTGGCCGGCGAGGCAGAGGCCGGGAGGAGAGGTGGCCGCGGGTGCTGGTGTCCTCCAGATCGAGAGAGAGAGAGATACGTACGAGAGGGATGAGTGGTGGGGGCGTGGGGGTGTCAGGTGGATAAGGTGGAGAGAGGGCGTGGGACGTGGGGCTAGTGGGTTTTGCTTCGTGGGGATGTGTGCAGGAGATTTAGCCATGTCAGCGATCCGCGTGATCGATCCGTGGACTTGTGTTTTCTTTTTGCCGTATGTGGTTCTATTTACAGACGGCAAAGTAAGCACTTTGCCGTATGTTAATAAAATCACAGACGGCAAAGTTTTTTGCCGTATGCGTTTTATATTACAGACGGCAAAGTCAGCTCTTTGCCATCTAAAATAAAAAAGGCATACGGCAAAGCTCTTTGCCATCTGTATTTATTTTTACAGACGGCAAAATCTACTCTTTGCCGTCTGTAATATAAAAGACAGACGGCAAAGTCTATTTTGCCATTACTTTTTCTTTGTCGTCTACTGATGACGGCAAACCCTTTCTTTGCCGTCTGTCCCGACGAAATGCTGACGACAAAGGAAGTACTGACGGCAAATCTCCTATTTCCCGTAGTGATCCACGCAGCATGCAGAGAGAGGAGAACGCAGGCGGACAGCCAATGGGCTGCATGGGGCATTTATAGCTGTTAACTCCTCCCATTCATGCGCCAGGGGTATTTCTATCCAGAAAGCATGCAGCGAGCCCCTGCCTTGGTATCCGGGTCTGCTCTTATGTGCAGAGTAAAAAGAATCGGAGGGAGTACTAGTAAATAACAGCCTCACCCCTCCGCTGAGGAACGATCTACAGTTGGAAGGGACGAGGCTCTGCCGTTACTACGCTCTTATCTCCTCCTCGCCAGTTCCCCTTCCCCCAAAGAGAAGGCAGTTAGTCGCTGCTCCCATGGATTCGCCAGACGGTTCTCCTCCTCGTCAGGGCTGGGAGACTTTGGAGGATGATCTTGTGGGAGCAATCGCACGCCGCTCCGACGTCCTCACCGCCGCAAGACTCGGTGCTTCCTGCACCAACTTTTTCAAGACGCTGTTTAAACAGGCCATGCTTGTTGGTCTTCCATGCATCCTCGAGGAGAAGGTTCTTCTATGGAACAATCCTTCGAACAGTCCACCGCTCCCTGGACATGGTTGCACGTTGACTCCTCTAGAGTTGCCGACGTTGAGAGGTAGTCGGATTTTGTCCGATGAGCAGGTCAGTAATGGAGTTTGATCACGTAGTACATAGTTATTCCATTTCCATCCCATAATTTCTCCGCTGCCCACCGTATTATATATAGGTCTGGGTCAGTGGCAACGAAGATTGACTTGCATACCTCCAGCCGAATACGACCATCATTTTGCATAACATCCATAGCAGTGCGGCCGTTCCGGTAGACCCCTTCTCCACCATTGGGATCGGCCTTTCGGACTGGCTGGGCAAGAATACGTATGATGATGCCTACATGAGATTGAAGAACATAGCAATTGCGGACCCGCCGACAAAGCGACACGGCCACGACGATTACTATCTCATCGCGGTGTTCGACATAAGGATTTCCATCAATGCAGGAGGCAGTAACGGCAGAGGCTGGCGCATGTTGGCGGCGACAGATTTGTACCCCTACACGTTCGAAGACGCCATGCGCCATCTAGGCCGCATCTTCGCGGTGACAAGCCAGGGGACTTGTTTCATCTGGTTCACATCCTACGGTACGGGAGATTACAAACGGAATGCACAAACCATCATTTTCATCCCTAACGGTACTCCATTATTTTGCAGGGACCAGTCATCCCCCGATCAAAATAAGATCGCCGATCCTGGATGTGCATTTGCATCCGCGATTCGGTCTAACCTGGAACCTTGTAGCTGACTTTGGCATATTGGGATCAACTATCTTAGCAGTCGTTACCCATGGTACCACTGATGTGCAACATGGTCACATAATCTACCACGATCGGACCGTCACCATCTACCCAGGTATTCCATTTTTTAACCCTCTCGCCTTCCCTTTCATTGTTGTACTAGTAGTATACTTTGTAGTACTAGTAGGAGTACTTTTTACCTTGGAGGACGCGTATAGCTAGCTAGGCCCTTGAAGACTTGAACCCACTAGCTGCCACCATTTTTGTTTTTCCATGTCTTACTATCTCATCCATGTAGCCAAGAGTGGCTATATATAATAAGCCGGTTATTTTACTTCCTCTATACCGGAGTAGTACTATTGGCTGCACAGTATTACTGACCGCCACATTTGAGCACAACATTATTATGCATGGACCTTGACTATGTATGTCACCATGTGTCCGTATCTAGGATGCCATGTGTACCAGATGAACGGCACCGAGTTCGACCCCCATGATGCTACGTGGGTGCCGAGGAACAGCTACCCCATTGTGAAGCGGATGCCACCTTCCGTGCACGACACGGAAGGCCTGCCATTCATGAAGCATGGTTGTGTCTTCAGTGCGCACCGCCGGATGAACGACATTCTGGGACACGCTATCCCTGATTTATGCTGCTTCAGCTTGGATGAGTCTCCATCGTGTGGAACCGGACTAGAAAGCTGCGACAATGATTCCTGTTGCCCACCGCTATGGATCGTGCCATCCATGAAGAACACCTGGGACTGGAACCTGGAGGAGGACATGTAGCCCATCTATAACGTGTATGTGGAGTACGGTAATTGTGAACGGTAGCGCTGTGAATATATGTAGACTAGTCGTGCACAAATTTATCACATGAGTTGGAGATGAACTTGTGTGGCATACTGGCATTTGTCCTTTAGATTTTATTACTAGTAAATGTGTTATGTGTACGTGCAACTTGTGTGGTTGTTGCACGGGCTCCAACACGCTCTTTGAAAAAAAGGTGGCACAGCTTTGGATATATGTGATGTGGCGGCATCATACAGTAGCATCGTTCGCTATAGTTGTACTAGTACACTCCTACTAGGACGACAACTCCTATAAAACCTTGCACTTGGCTCTTTGCCTCTTCGGGAGGTTCAATAGTTCGTACTCGTGTGAACCTTGCACTTGGCTCTTCGCCTCTTCGGAAGGTCCAACAATGATGATACTACAGTACAATATGCTTTGGCAATCTGACACCGATTGAACTGCTGCACGTCCACCGCGAGGGCGAGGGAGAGGGAGAGGGAGAGGGCGCTGTAGTCAAAACCCTCTCCTCGTCCTGCGAACCACCGCACGCATGGGCGAGGGAGAGGCATAGTAAGCAAGCTTCTCCTCGTTCGGCGAGTTGACGGGACACATCAAAGCAGTACTAGTACCAGTAGTAGTAGTACATACTACGTCCTTTCCGATTAATATGGCTTAATTTGAAACGAGAAAAATACACTGGCGGTCAACGTATGTAATAATACGCTCTTTACGGTCACTATATATAATTTTGCGGCGATTATACGATCACTAGGTCATCGTAGAGCACCGTATTGCACCCTACTGACCGGCCACATAGTCGACGTGGCACTTTGTTGACTGGTAAAATTGTCACCTCGTTTCTGGGTCCCACCTATTAGTTGGCAGAGCAAAGAAATCAGTTAAACAAAACTTTATGCAGGCGCGACACGAGTCCAACCCTTGCGCGCGAACCGCCCTGGCTATGTATGTGAGTGCATGCACGTGTCCTCCCTCGGTCTTCCAACAAAGAGTGTACTACATGATGTACATCTACACTTCCAATGTGTTTAGCCTTTAATCTAAATCGATATTGATTGAGTAATGCACCAACTTGTGCTGTAGGTATAGGCTACATGTCTATCCTTAATTATAGCATGCAACGGCCTTCATTTAATCTTCGTATCTCAATGGTCGCATGCACACATAAGTCTGCTACTTTTGGGCGTTAATTATGCCCTGGTCAATGTGTAAATATCTAAATGTATAGTCTTTCACGGACGTAGGGAGTAGGTTGAGCACTTGAGCATGAGCGTGTGTGTTGCGTCGTGTGCTGTGTGCCGCATGGGTGTGTGAGTGTTGCGTGCATCCATGTGTACGTGTGAGTGTTGCATGTTGCATGCATGCATGCATGGGGCTTACTCCCTCCTATTGACATGTCCATTTGGCTATAGATTTCAACAAGTGACTAGGTACGGAGCAAAATGAGTGAAGTGAGCGTAGAAGCATAGGGATACTGTAGAAAGGAAGTCCTCGCGATCCATTTATTCCCCATCTCAGTCAGAGAGAACTATTCAACTAGTCTTCGCAGTGAAGTGACAATACACACTGCAGCAGATGGGACACGTAATTAATAAGCTGAACCAGTGTGTTGGTGTTACTAAATCAGTCGGTTATGTTTGGTAGTCTCATGTCATTGAAAGCATGCACATCCCACATATCTTATTGGTTGATATGCCACAAAACAAAAAACGAGAAGGGAGTTAATGTACGGTGCCTAAGTGTTTTGGGATTATTTGGTTTTCTAAGGTGACTTACACACCTGGACGGAGGGAGTAGTAGAATTGAGATTGAATGCACTTTCTTCCCCGTCTTCCACTCTTCTTCCTCCTCTCTTCTTCTTCCTCCTCTCTTCCCCATCGTCGGCCGCACACCATTTACCCCCGCTCGCTGCTCGCCCGCACGCACCATCTTCCTTGGTAGCTCGCACGTACCATATCCCCCCGCTCACTGCTCGGCCACACGAGGAGAAGCTTCTTCGCTCGCCCGCCCGAATCCACTTCCCCACTGGCTTGTAGGAATCGAAAACCCCAATGGCAGAACCGACTGACATGCAGAGCTGCGATTGGAATTCCCTCCCCGATGTTCTCTTGGAGCAGATCTGTAGTCGTATGGACCTACTCAGCACCGTCCGTCTGGCCACATGCTCGGTGTCTTTGTACCGTCTACTCGTCTACAACCGGCCAGCTCTTTTCAAGACACCCTGCTTGCTGATGCCTGATCCTCGCAGGTGGCCCAGACACTGACTTGACGATCCTACGAAGGTTGCCGTGGTGCCCCTCGACATGCTACCACTACCCGTCCACCTATCCTTCATGCGCGGCCACTACTGGGCGGGCATTAAGGCCAACTGGATCGTCCTCATCCACCACACTGGTAGTCTGTGGCGTCTCGTGGATATCTACACCCAGCGAGAGATCACCCTTCCATCATTGGATACCGCCGCCATCGAGCCTTGCGGCCCGCCAGACACTCCTTCCTATTACGCA
The DNA here is from genome assembly GCF_003073215.2 of Triticum urartu. Lineage (NCBI taxonomy): Eukaryota > Viridiplantae > Streptophyta > Magnoliopsida > Poales > Poaceae > Triticum > Triticum urartu. The sequence continues at coordinate 533,749,840 of NC_053026.1, read as the reverse complement.
CGAGACGCGTCAAGCTTTTGGCTCGACCTCTGTTTGTAGAAAGTTGTAATCTGTGAAGTGCCCACGCCATCAGAAGACTACATGGATTACAAGCTCATTGCCTTGTTCAACAAGGGATTAGTCTATCTGGAATCCGGTCGCCATACATGGTTATGGCTCATCATCAATCCTATTGAGGAAACATTTCTGTCTGATGCTATAGTGCACGATGGCATCGTTTACGCGGTCGACGCACAGATTGGCTACCTACATTGGTGGAATCTATTGTCGTGTAATTGTTCTATCTTATCTCATCTTTACCTTATGAATACGACTGCCTGTTCATTTGTTACAAATTTAGAATGCATAGCATGTCTATAACCACATCATTGCTATATGTTCCTCTCATTTCCTAGATTTTTATGACCACACATGTTATTGTTAGAGTTGATATGAGAACAATTGGCATCTAATGATTGTTAGAATACATATTATGAGCATAACATCATGATTGCCATATGTTACTCTCATTTACAAGATTTTTATAACAACGCATGTTATTGCTTAGAGTTGATATGAGAACAGTAGTACTAAGTGCTATGGTAGAATATGAGTAGGCGCTGTCATAACTGTTTTCCTCTCATTGTTACATGATGTTTGAACCATGACATATTGCTAGAATATGAAAGCCATTGGCTTATTTTTTTAACTTGGGGTATGATTATGACCACGGCATTGCAATTCTCTGTCTATGATATGTGTCACTGTTATAATAATTTTAATTCCACACATACTCTGAACATGATTATTTATTTTTGTCCTTTTGGTCTCCAATTTGAATTGTTGCGGCAGACACAAATGCGCTGGCCTTCATGATTCCAGGACCTGGAATCATACCAGCCAATGGGTGGTGGTTTATCGCTCGTTCAGCTGACGGCAGTCATTTGATGCTCATTCGCACGTACCAAATTGACCAAACCATTACATCAAACCACATGCAGTACAATGCGTGGGGCGTTCGTGACATTGATGGCTATGGCTGCTTCATGTTCGAGAAAGATCCCAGCTCCGTTGGGCCAGGCGTATTCAACTGGAGGCGGATTTACAGCCTCGGCAACCACTCCTTGTTCCTCGGGCTCAATTATCCGATCATCCAACCAATCATCGATCATATCACCGGCGATGATTACTGTGCTATGCAACTTCCATTCGCGAGGGGAGGCTGTGTTTACACATCATACCATGGGTTTCATGAATCGCCATATCCAGAGATTCGTCGACACAACTTGTTGCCAGATAATCTTCAGTGTGTGAAAGGCATCAAGCTTCCATGCGATGGATGGCTTTTGCAAACCCGACATGCGGCGATGTGGTTCATGCCAACAACAAATATGCACAACTTGATTTGTGCTGATATCTAGACTGAGCCATGTATTCTGCTGCTGTAGCACGGCCCTCTTTTGTTGGATATTATGTACTGTTGTTAGTTTGAAGCACTCCTCTGGTTTGAAGGATAGATACCTTCCTGTGATCAAGTGCATCCTAACTCATCTGCGTAGGATGTACTAATAATGATGATGGAGATGCTGTGCAGAAGCCATATATATATATATATATATATATATATATATATCAGTTAGGCTTCAAGTGCGTACTTGTTAGTTAAACCTATGTATAAATCGTGACACTAAATACGACTAGTAAGTAGTATAGTAGCAGTACTAGTATACGTCGGTCAAATTATTCATCATGTCCACACATTGAATTGACGTGACAACACGCTGCGCGTGAGGTGACACAAGAATCCCGGCAGCGTGTTCGGGTATTCTGGACTTCAGATTTGGAGTACCACTTATCTGTCGAAATCTTTCATCATTCACTTAAAATAGTTGATTGATCATACATTGAGTACCATATAACTGGAGTTACCGATGCAAGTCGAAGAAGGATTGGCCCGTGCTGCCGGCTGGTGTCAAGTTCGATCCCACGGATCAGGAGCTGATCGAGCACCTTGAGGCCAAAGTGAGTGTTGACAGCGCGAGATTTCAGTCTCTCATCGATTTGTTCATACCAACCATCGACAGGGAGCACGGCATATGTTACACCCAACCTGAGAAACTTCCAGGTAAGACACTGATCGGCTGTCTACTTGCACAAACATATTCCTTTGTTTATAGCTCTATTTTTCTTTTTAGACGTAGACCTGGTGAAGCAATTACAATTTGACAGTTAATAAAAAGTGAAACAAGTGACTGCAACATGCCAAAGATGTTATGAAAATGCCAACTAGGCACACTAAAACCTGTATTCCACAATACTGCAGGTATCACACTGAGTGGCCTAAGGAAGCATTTCTTCCAGCACAATTCCAGGGCATTCAAAAGGGGCGCCTGGAAGCGTCGCAAGATACAGTCGGAGTGCGGCATGCACGCGATGTGGCACAAGACCGGCAATACCTTGCCGGTGATGGTCAACGGCCGGTAGACGGGCAGCAAAAAAGGTTCTGGTGGTGCACACCAATAAGAACTTTGACCAGCAGAGGACCAACCGGGTGATGCACCTGTACCACCTCATGGACCTGGAGCAAGAGAAGGAGTGGGAGCTGGTCCTCTGCAAGATTTTCTACCAGACGAACACTAGGGCCAGGAGTAAAAAGATTATAAGTTAGTTTGGTATTGGTAGTTGTACTACCTTGTCGTCCGCAAGTTGGTATTGTTGTTAACGATCTTTTGGTATGAACTTGCATTTGCTTCCAACCATCATGCCGAGGGTCGACATGGATATAAAGCTGAATCGTTTGTTTCGAAATGGATTTTCAGGCACCTGATTTTTATTTGATGGGTAGCATAAGCACCCGCCGTTCGAATTCCCAGTTCTCCAATTTTTTCGAAACAAGTACATGCACTTATTATCACGATAAAAAAACAATATCCGTGCTGCATCCCAGTTATCAGTCTATACTTGAAGAATTCTCTCGTTTATTGAGCACGTATATTTTTTTCCAGGTCGAGCAAGTTTCAACTGGGTTGTAGATTGCCCAGGGTTGTTTTGTTTTTAATAGGCTCAGCCCATGACGACAACGGGGCACAAAGATCCAGTAGTTATCTACTGGCCTCTGGCCCGCCAGCATTAGTTATATTTTGTCTTACAACATCCGCAGGCAGTTTTTTTACTGAATCAAACACACAGCCCAGTTCTATTTTCCTCTTGAAACGCATGTCCTACATCCGTTTTCTAATATCTACCTATAGTTTTACTAGTTCATATACACCTATCATTATATTGAAAACACATAAAATTCCCTTTTCATATTTACATCCTTATTTTTGTTGTTTTTCCCACCCAGCGCTGATTTTTTTACCACTGGTTTTCCCTTAAACCAACTAAATTGTCCCACGTCTTATTTACTTACAAAAACAAAACGATTTTTTGGCAAATCAATAAATTCTTAAAAAAATGTTTATCATTTCGGGATTACAACAGTTCGGACTCCACCGAAATATGCAAAATAAGGTTGGACTTTTTGACCGTGGTCCTGGGCAGAAAATGGGCTGTAATAAATTACTTAAGAATTAGCAAATGGGCTGCAAATTATAAAAAATAGCAAATGGGCTTTATGTTGTCTGCCACAGATTTGGAGGCTGACTTGTGGGCCTACTAAGTTCATGCGTACACAAGGTTTCTCAAAAAGAAACTTAGTCAACAATCGACTCTACCAGCGTAAGACCATTATATGTCAATCTAACGGCAATCGTGCTTCTTCAGTCTCTGATCTTCCTGACCCAGCCGCCCAAACCAGCGCTGTCGGAACCGCCTGCTCCCGCCTCCCGTGGTCGGCAGTGCTGTCGGGAAGGCCTCACGGCCCCATCATACTCGCATCCCTGGCCTGTCTATCCCTCTACTCACCCACACCTCCTGTTATTTTCCGGCGACGGTAGCCGAACCAGACAACCCTCGTACTCTCCACCGCGTGGGCAGCCACTGCCGTGTCTTCCCCGGCTCCGTGTCGTTCCCTTCGTAAGCCTCGTCCTCGTCCACCGCCCTGGTGCTCTTGGCGCGGCGTGGTCAATGATGTCCATCCAACGGCCGTAGTGCTTCTTCAACCTATGGTCTTCTTGCCCCAGCCGCCCAAAGCAGCGCCGGTCGTGCCGCATGCTCCTGACTCCCGTGGCCGGCTGTGTTGCCGCGGAGGCCTCACCGTCCCCATACTACTCCCACCGCTGGCCAGGCCATCCCTCCACTCACCCACTCCCCCTGTTACTCTGCGGCGACGGCAGCCTCACACCGCAGCCGAACCAGTGAACCCTCGTACTCCTCTCCGCGTGGGCATCCACTGTCGCGTCTTCCCCAGCTCCGCGTCATCCCCTTCCTAGGCCTCGCCGTCGTCCACCGCCGTGGTGCTCTCGGCGCGGCATGGTCAATGTGGTCAACGACCGACTTCCATCGGAAGAGTACTATACGTGGAGAGGCTGACAGTTGGGTCCACGGCAGCCGCAAGGAAGTGCCTCCTTACTACGCGCAAAATAATTATTCCTCCACCTGACAGCAGGGACCCACCGGACGGGACACCAGTATTTTGCGGAAAAAACATTCCCCCCCTGACTGCTGGGACCCACCGGATGGGCCACCGTATTTCGCAAAAAAACGTTTGCCCCTGACTGCTGGGACCCACCGGACGGACCATAGTATTTCACGAAAAAAACGTTCCCCCCCCCGCTGTCAGCTCGGACCCACCGGAAGTGCCTCCTTATTACGCACAGAAAAATGAATACTCCCCCTGCTAGCTGGGACCCAACCTGGTGGGAGGCTGACTTGTGGGCCTACTAAGTTGACGAGGATGGAGGGCTTTGTCAACTTAGTCAATATGAACGATTCTAGTTCAAGTGACCGTACGATGTCCATCCAACGGCCGTAGTGCTTCTTCAACCTCTGGTCTTCTTGCTCCAGCCGCCCAAAGCTGCACCAGTCGTGCCGCGTGCTCCTTCCTCTCATGGCCGGCTGTGATGCCGTGGAGGCCTCACCGCCCCCTACTACTCCCACCGCTGGCCCATGCTATCCCTCTACTCACCCACACCCCCTGTTATTCTGCGGCGACGGCAGCCTCACGCCGCAGCCGAACCAGTGAACCCTCGTACTCCTCTCCGCGTGGGCATCCACTGCTGAGTCTTCCCCAGCTCCGCGTCGTCCCCTTCCTAGGCCTCACCGTTGTTCACCGCCTTGGTGCTCTCGGCGCGACGTGGTCAATTTGGTCAACGACCGACTTCCATCGAAAGAGTATTGTATGTGGAGAGGCTGACAGCTGGGTCCACGGCCACAGCCCAGTTTTTTTGTGATTTGCCAAGTAAGTTGCTTTGTCAGGCCTGTTGGGCTGCAAATATTTCAAGACGAGGAGAGCTTCATTCGCCTGGCCGAGAAAATGGCCCATCAGTAATGAGAAATGGGTTGTACATTTTTAAAACACATCAAACTGGCAATTAGTTTAAAATATCTTTTTTTCATTTCAAGATTTTAAATTACATTAATTTTTATGCGTGGAGAACTTGTTGGATTTTATATTGATATACATTTATTTTTAAAATTAGATTGAATGTGAGTCGAAATTTCGAAATTAAAAACAGTTCGAACCGCAACGAAATATGCAAAATTTCATTAATTTTTTAACCATGGCCACAATATGGGCTGTAATGCTAACAAAAATAATATGGGCTCCAAAAAAAACTTTAAGAATTAGCAAATGGGCTGTAAATTATTAGAAATAATGGCAGATGGGCTGTATGCTGTTTTCCACAGATTTGAGGCTTTCCTTAAAAAAGTTGGACGCACAAGCACTGACTATTGGATGTCCATCCAACGGCCGTCGTGCTTCTTCAATCTCTGCTCTTCCTGCTCCAGCCGCTCAAACAAGCGCCGGAGGGACAGCCTGCTCCCTCCTCCTCGCGGCCGGCTATGCTGCCGCGCAGGCCTCACCGCCCGACCGTACTCCCATCGCTGGCCTAGCCATCCCTCTACTTACCCACACCTGCTGTTATTCTCCGGCGACGGCAGACGAACCAGTAAACCCTCGTATAGTCGTACTCCCCTCCGCGTGGGAAAAAACTCCCGAGTCTTCCATGCCTCTGTGTCGTCCCCTTCCTAGGCCTCGCCGTCGTCCACCGCCCTGGTGCTCTCGGCGCGGCGTGGTCAACGTGGTCAAGGAACGACTTCCATAGGACATGGACTGTACGTGGAGAGGCTGACAGCTGGGTCCACGGCCGCAGCAAGGAAGTGCCTCCTTATTACGCGGAAAATAATAATTCCTCCACCTGACAGCTGGGACCCACCGGACGGGCCACTGTATTTCGTGAATAAAATGTTTCCCCCTGACTGCTGGGACCCACCAGCTACATCTTCGCATGCAAGGAAGTGCGTCCGGGCAAAAAAATGATTTGCCCCCTGACTGCTGGGACCCACCAGCTACATCTTCGCAGGCAAGGAAGTGCCTGACAGTCGGGACCCACCTGGTCGAAGCGTATGTAGCGTTGTCATTCTGGTCACGAACGTGTACGTACATACTGGTCGATGTAGAGGCGCGCACGTGTCGTAGTAGAGGCGTGCACGTGTCGTACTAGAGGCGTGCACGTAGCATGTACACATACGTACAGCGGCCAGGGTGCAAAAAAGAAAATACGGCCACATATGTGTACATACGGGCGGGGTCTCGAACGCCTACTCACGCATACGTATGGCCAGGGCTCGTGTACATGGCTGGGTTGGAATGGAGAAACAGCGTCGTCGCCAAGTTCATGGGGAGGCAACGGAATGCGTCGTGTTCATGGGGAGGCAACGGAATGCGTCGTGTTCATCGGGGGGGGGGGGGGGGGGGGCTTGGACGGAACAGGCGATGGAAACGAGGCCTGGCGTACCGCGGAACGGAGGAAACGGCCTTGTGTTCGACCAGCCACATTCGAAACGGGATCTTGTTCATCCGGAGGGGTCTGGCGTACCGCAAAACGGAGGAAACGGACCTCCTATGGTCGAAACGGGGGTCCTGTTGATCGGGAGGGGTGTGGCGTACCACAAAATGGACGAAACGGACTTGTGTTTGAGCGCTACGGTCGAAACGGGTGTCCTGTTCATCGGGAGGGGTGTGGCGTACCGCAAAACGGGACTCCACGGGATACTGTTCAACTCCACCGTCGACCCCCTCCAGGCTCCACGAGCTACTGTTCATCCATCGTCGACCTCCTCTAGCCTCCACCTGCGACTGTTCATCCATGGGCTCCTGTTCATCCAGCCTCCACCGCGCGCTACTCCACCGGCTACTGTTCAACCAGCCCTCTCCACGGGCTCCTGTTCAAACACCCCTCCACGGGCTACTGTTCATCCTGCACTCCACCGTCTCCTGTTCATCCTGCCCTCCACGGGGTGGTCCTGTTCATCCAGCCCTCCACGGGGTCCTGTTCATCCAGCCCCAACCGGCTCGATCGATCGGGGTCCTGTTCATCCAGAGGCAATACCACGGGGTCCTGTTCATCCACCCCACCAGAAACTGTTCATCCAGAGGCATCGATCGACTTCAGTTAGCAGCAGTAGCGAAGGAATCGCTCGATCGGGTTCAGTTAACAGCCATCGATTGATCGCTCGGGTTCAGTAATGCGTAGCCTGCAGTGCAATCACTCGGGTTCAGTTAGAGCCCAACGCCTCGCTCGGGTTCAGTTAGAGCCAACGCCTCGCGCACACGCGCGTACGTGTACGAGAGAAACGCACATCGCTCGGCCCCCGACCTCCCACCGTAACCGGGAACTCCCCGAAATTTTCCTCCCCCTCGCTTCTACCACGGTTTTTTCCGTCATGGACGGCCCAAAGAATGTCATGCAGCTACGTCTCCGGCCCGCCCAGGACGAAAAGCCCATTTTCTGTCATGATTTTTTGTCATAGAAGTAGGAGCCCACCACATCTATGATGATACCGGGTTTTGTCACAATTATCGTCATAGAAGTGTCATATGTATGACAGAAAAAAAATTCGTTTGGCCCAAAATGTCACGGATGTGTCTTTTTTTGTAGTGCATTGTCCCTTCTCTCTTTTTCTCTCATTTTTTTATTTGGACCTTTTCTCCCTTTTTTAATGGCCTCTTTTTTTATTTAATCCGGAGTCTCATCCCGACTTGTGGGGGAATCATAGTCTCGATCATCCTTTCCTCACTTGGGACAATGCTCTAAAAATGATGATCATCACAGTTTTTTATTTACTTACAACTCAATACTTAGAACAAACCATGACTCTATGTGAACGCCTCCGGCGGTGTACCGGGATATGCAATGAATCAAGAGTGACATGTATGAAAGAATTATGAACGGTGGCTTTAGTACATGATCATGCGAAGCAATATGACAATGATGGAGCGTGTCATAGTAAATGGAACGGTGGAAAGTTGCATGGCAATATATCTCGGAATGGCTATGGAAATGCCATGATAGGTAGGTATGGTGGCTATTTTGAGGAAGGTATATGGTGGGTGTATTATACTGTCGAAAGGTGCGCGGTATTAGAGAGGCTAGCAATGGTGGAAGGGTGAGAGTGCGTATAATCCATGGACTCTAAAAAACTCATATACTTATTGCAAAAATCTACAAGTTATCAAAGCAAAATATTACGCGCATGCTCCTAGGGGGATAGATTGGTAGGAAAAGTCCATCGGTCGTCCCCGACCGCCACTCATAAGGAGGACAATCAATATATACAGCATGCTCCGACTTCTTAACATAACGGTTCACCATGCGTGCATGCTATGGAGATCAAAAACTTTAACACAAGTATTTCACAAATTCACAAATACTCAACTAGCACGACTCTAATGTCACCATATTCATATCTCAAAACAATTATCAAGTTTCAAACTTCTCATAGTATTCAACACACTCATAAGAAAATTTTATTATTAATCTTGAATGCCTAACATAATTAAAGCAAATTACAATGCTATTTTGTAGGACTCCCAAAATAATCTAAGTGAAGGATGAGAGAACAATGGTTTCTATAAAACAAATCTACCAACGTGCTCTAAAAGATATAAGTGAAGCACTAGAGCAAAAACTATAAAACTTAAAAGATATAAGTGAAACACATAGAGTATTCTAACAATTTCCGAATCATGAGTGTCTCCCTCAAAAAGGTGTGTGAATCAATGATGATTGTGGAAAACTAACAAATAAAGACTCAAATAATACAAGACGCTCCAAGCAAAACACATATCATGTGGTAAATAAAAATATAGCTCCAAGTAAAGTTACTGATAGAAGTAGACGAAAGAGGGGATGCCTGCCGGAGCATCCCCAAGCTTTGTCTTTTAGGTGTCCTTAGATTATCTTGGGGTTCCATGGGCATCCCCAAGCTTAGGCTCTTGCCACTCCTTGTTCCATAATCCATCAAATCTTTACCCATAACATTAAAACTTCACAACACAAAACTTAAAGTAGATAATCTCGTGAGCACCGTTAGCAAAAGAAAACAAAACACCACTTCAAGGTATTGTAATGAACTCATTATTTATTTATATTTGTGTTAAACCTACTGTATTCCAACTTCTCTATGGTTTATAAACTTTTTAGTAGCCATAGATTCATCAAAATAAGCAAACAACACAGGGAAAACCAAATCTGTCAAAAACAGATCAGTCTATAGTAATCTGTAGCTAACGCAAGATATGGAACCCCAAAAATTCTAAAATAAATTTCTGGACGTGAGTAATTTATCTATTAAATATCTGCAAAAATAATTAACTAAATATCTCTTTCCAAATAAAAATGGCAGCAGTTCTCGTGAGCACTAAAGTTTCTGTTTTTTACAGCAAGATTAAAAAGACTTTCCCCAAGTCTTCCCAACGGTTCTACTTGGCACAAACACTAATTAAACACAAAAAACACAACCAAATCAGAGGCTAGATAAATTATTTATTACTAAACAGGAGCAAAAAGCAAGGAATAAAAATAAAATTGGGTTGCCTCCCAACAAGCGTTATCATTTAACGCCCCTAGCTAGGCATGAAAGCAAAGATAGATCTAGGTATTGACATCTTTGGAAGGCAATCCATAAGTGGCTCTCCTAATATATTCATAAGGTAATTTAATTTTGTTTCTATGGAAGTGTTCCATGCCTTTCCTTACCGGAAATTGGAATCTAATATTCCCTTCCTTCATATCAATAATTACACCAATCGTTCTAAGGAAAGGTATACCAACAATAATAGGACAAGAAGGATTGCAATCAATGTCAAGAACAATAAAATCCACGGGCACATAATTCCTATTTGCAACAATAAAAACAACATTAATTATTCCCATAGGTTTCTTAATAGTGCAATCCGCAAGGTGCAAGTTTAAAGAGTAATCATCAAAATCACGAAAACCTAGCAAATCACACAAAGTGTTTGGAATCGTGGAAACACTAGCACCCAAATCACACAAAGCATAGCACTCATGATCTTTAATCTTAATTTTAATAGTAGGTTCCCACTCATCATAAAGTTTTCTAGGGATAGAAACTTCCAACTCAAGTTTTTCTTCATAAGATTGCATCAAAGCATCAACGATATGTTTGGTAAAGGCTTTATTTTGACTATAAGCATGAGGAGAATTTAGCACGGATTGCAACAAGGAAATACAATCTATCAAAGAGGAATTATCATAATTAAATTCCTTGTAGTCCAAAATAGTGGGTTCATTAATATTTAAAGTTTTGACTTCTTCAATCCCACTTTTAACAACTTTAGCATCAAGATCTAAAGACTCCGAATTTTTGGAATGCCTTCTAGTTAAAAGTGGATCATATTCAGTCCCACCATTATCAAGATTCATATTACAAAACAAATATTTAATAGGGGACACATCAATAACTTTTAGATCTTCATCTTTATTATCATGAAAACTAGAAGAACACGCTTTTATAAAGCAATCTTTCTTAGCACGCATCCTAGCGGTTCTTTCTTTGCACTTATAAATGGAAATTCTCATGGCTTTGAGAGACTCATTGATATCATGCTTAGGAGGAATAGATCTAAGTTTCAAAGAATCAACATCAAGATAAATTCTATCAACGTTCCTAGCCAACTCATCAATCTTAAGCAATTTTTCTTCAATCAAAGCATTGAAATTCTTTTGCGAGGTAATAACTTCTTTAATATTAGATTCAAAATCAGAGGGTATCTTATTAAAATTACCATAAGAATTGTTGTAGGAATTACGATAATTATTAGAGGAATTACTAGGATACGGCCTAGGATTAAAGTTTCCTCTATACGCGTTGTTACCAAAATTATTCCTACCACCAAAATTCACATCCAAAGATTCATTATTATTCTCAATCAAAGTAGACAAAGGAATATCATTAGGATCAGAAGAAACACTTTTATTAGCAAATAATTTCATAAGTTCATCCATCTTACCAGTCAAAACATTAATTTCTTCTATCGCATGCACTTTCTTATTAGTAGATCTTTCAGCGTGCCATTGAGAATAATTAACCATAATATTATCTAGGAGTTTAGTAGCTTCTCCTAAAGTGATTTCCATAAAAATGCCTCCCGTGGCCGAATCTAAAAGATTTCTATAAGTAAAATTTAATCCGGCATAAATTTTTTCTATTATCATCCACAAATTGAAACCATGTGTACGGCAATAACGTATCATTAATTTCAACCTCTCCCAAGCTTGTGCAACATGTTCATGATCAAGTTGCTTAAAACTCATAATATCATTTATAAGAGAGATGATCTTAGCGGGAAGAAAATACTTAGAGATAAAAGCATCTTTGCACTTATTCCACGAATCAATACTATTTTTAGGCAAAGACGAAAACCAAGCTTTAGCATGATCTCTAAGTGAAAAAGGAAATAGCTTCAATTTAACAATATCATTGTCCACATCTTTCTTCTTTTGCATATCACACAAATCAACGAAGTTGTTTAGATGGGTAGCGGCACCTTCACTAGGAAGGCCGGAAAACGGATCTTTCATGACAAGATTCAGTAAAGCAGCATTAATTTCACAAGATTCAGCATCGGTGAGAGAAGCAATCAGAGTGCTAATAAAATCATTGTTGTTGGTATTGGTAAAGTCACACAATTTGGTATTATCTTGAGCCATCGTGACAAGCAAGCAATCCGACACACAAGCAAACAAGAAACGGAAAAAAATAGGCGAATAGAGAAAGAGAGGGAGGATGGAGAGAGAGAAGGTAAATAAATGGCAAGGGTGAAGTGGGGGAGAGGAAAACGAGAGGCAAATGGCAAATAATGTAATGCGGGAGAGAAGGATTTGTGATGGGTACTTGGTATGTTGACTTTTGCGTAGACTCTCCGGCAACGGCGCCAGAAATGGCTCATTGTCGGGAGTGAAATCTTGACTTGTCTTGCACGAACCTCCCCGGCAACGGTGCCAGAAATTCTTCTTGCTACCTCTTGAATACTGCATTGGTTTTCCCTTGAAGAGGAAAGGGTGATGCAGTAGAGCAGCGTAAGTATTTCCCTCAGTTTTTGAGAACCAAGGTACCAATCCAGTAGGAGGCCACGCACGAGTCCCTCGCACCTACACAAGCAAATAAACTCCTCACAACCAACGCAATAAAGGGGTTGTCAATCCCTTCACGGTCACCTACGAGAGTGAGATCTGTTAGATATGATAAGATGATATTTTTGGTATTTTTATGATAAAGAGAAATAAAGATGCAAGTAAAATAAATGGCAAAGGAAATAACTAAGCATTGGAAGATTAATATGATGGAAAATAGACCCGGGGGCCATAGGTTTCACTAGAGGCTTCTCTCGAGAGCATAATTATTACGGTGGGTGAACAAATTATTGTTGAGCAATTGACAGAATTGAGCATAGTTATGAGAATATCTAGGTATGATCATGTATATATATAGGCATCACGTCCGAGACAAGTAGACCGACTCCTGCCTGCATCTACTACTATTACTCCACACATCGACCGCTATCCAGCATGCATCTAGAGTATTAAGTTCAAGAGAACAGAGTAACACTTTAAGCAAGATGACATGATGTAGAGGGATAAACTCATGCAATATGATATAAACCCCATCTTGTTATCCTCGATGGCAACAATACAGTACGTGCCTTGCTGCCCCTACTTTCACTGGGAAAGGACACCGCAAGATTGAACCCAAAGCTAAGCACTTCTCCCACTGCAAGAAAGATCAATCTAGTAGGCCAAATCAAACTGATAATTCGAAGAGACTTGCAAAGATTGTTCATAGAAGATTCAAATATTGTTCATCGATAAACTTGATCATAAACCCACAATTCAACGATCTCAACAAACACACCGCAAAAGAAGATTACATTGAATAGATCTCCACAAGAGAGGGGGAGAACTTTGTATTGAGATCCAAAAAGAGAGAAGGATCCATCTAGCTAATAACTATGGACCCGTAGGTCTAAAGTAAACTACTCACACTTCATCAGAGAGGCCATGGTGTTGATGTAGAAGCCCTCCGTGATCGATACCCCCTCCGGCGGAGCTCCGGAAAAGGCCCCAAGACGGGATCTCGTGGATACAGAAAGTTATGGTGGTGGAATTAGGGTTTGGCTCCGTATCTGGTAGTTTGGGGGTACGTAAGTATATATAGGAGGAAGGAGTACGTCGGTGGAGCAACGTGGGCCCCACGAGGGTGGAGGGCGCGCCTGGGGGGTAGGCGTGCCCCCTACCTCGTGCCTTCCTCGTTGATTGCTTGACATAGGGTCCAAGTCCTCTGGATCATGTTTGTTCCGAAAATCACGTTCCCGAAGGTTTCATTCCGTTTGCACTCCGTTTGATATTCTTTTTCTGCCAAAACCCTAAAATAGACAAAAACAGCAATTCTGGGCAGGGCCTCCGGTTAATAGGTTAGTCCTAAAAATAATATAAAAGTTTATAATAAAGCCCAATAATGTCCAAAACAGGATATAATATAGCATGGAACAATCAAAAATTATAGATATGTTGGAGACGTATCATGGAGTGGTTTGTGTTGTGGCGTGGAGTTAGCTCGGTGTGGCCGCATTTAAATAGCGGATTCTGGTGAGGCTGGGCATCCGGATGCGTCAATGCGCAGTGTCGGAGTGGGTTTCTTGGCCATCGAGCCTGCTTAATGGCGGCGTATGGACGGGCGTGGCATTGAACGAAAATGGTAGATATCCATCACGTCCCATCCAGTAACCTTTCTCCAGCATTGAATAGGCACGGACACGGTGGACGCGTCGCGGGTGGCGCCCTTGGTCGGCGCGTCTCTTCAATGGCGAAGGCAATGAGATACAACCTCTGCTCTGGGCTGGCTTCAATATGGAGCGACCACTCTACAGCGACATGAACGTGGGCAGCTGGCGCGGGGTGGGTACGCACGCGAGCTAGGGACGAGGGGGTTTGCACGGGCCAGGGTGATCAGAAGAGGGTGTGGGTGCTGTCCGGACACCCGCAAAGCCACCCACGTTTGTCTCTGGTTTGCGCCAGAAAGTGCGTTCGGACCGCCCTGCGGAATGATAGGGTCGTGTTGGATGACTTCTATGATCCGGGCTACGCGGTCCAAACATATGCGGGCTGTTTGAGAGTCCGTATTGGAGATTCCCTAAAGCAAAAGTTTTGTCATTAAATGTGACTTTTGAGGCATCCTGGAGATGCTCTAACAATATCAGCTCATGTTGCATACATTTTGAGATACTAGGTACCTTCCGCAGGTGTGAATTTCTTCACTGTGATTTTATTCAGTAACTTTTAATTTTTACCAACTGGTATGAGGATACATGTTTTATGTCTTCGTCCATATCTTGGATGAAAGTGTTTTTACTTGCCCTCGTTTTCTTCATTTTTACAAATCTTTTGGGTGTTAGCGCACTTCTCAACGAACACTGAAATTTCGTTGCCTCTAAGAGATTTCCTTAATCTTCGAATTTCATTACAATATACTCCATTCTGGAGTGAGGACAAAATTACAATTTTCCATTTATTATTATATGGGTGTTAATAGTAATACACGCATTTTAATGCCGTTGAACAGTTTATAAATATAATACACATGCTATGTTATCTTGTGAGCAACAACAGAATGGGAAACAATTTTGTCGATCAAGTCCTCTCGAACTCGACCACATTTCAGCACAAACATCTTAGCAAACTAAAATTGTCAGTCAAGAACAAGGTTTTCATATATTATCATGGAAGTGGAGTAGTTTCACAGAATAAAAATCCCATTAAACGACCATGCAGCAAATTATGTTATTACGTGACAAAGATGAGATGATTCAACATTTTTTTTCAGTTGCAATATTGGTTTCGTGGCCCAGTATAGTAATGAATCCAATGTAAGTGTAATTTGAAGAAACTTGATTTTTTGTATGGTTCAAAAATTAACGCTCCGACTGCGACTAACATGGATATGGTTTCTAGAAACCCAACCCACCAACTTTCTAACAATGCTTTCAATATGCATTACCTAATTAGTAGCACTAGCCAGCATTTGTTTTTCTTATAACAAGTAGAAAAACGGCCATTTGTCCCGGTTCGTAAGGCCCATTAGTTCCGGTTTGGCTAACCGGGACTAAAGGGTCGTTACTAAAGCCCTAAACCTTTAGTCCCAGTTCTTACACCAACCGGGACAGATGGGCCTCCATGTGGCCGCTGCAGCGAGCCCAGGCAGGAGGGCATGTGGTCCCGGTTGGTGGCACCAACCGGGACCAAAAGGCATCCACGCGTCAGCAGCTGGCAGGAGCTGAGGTTTTTGTTTTTTTAAAGGGGGGTGGTTTAGGGGGTTTTGGGGGTTAATTTAGGGTGTTAATTAGCTAGCTAATAGAGAGAAGTGTCCCCTCTTATCTCCGTGCTTGGTTTACCAACGCTACTGCTATGCCTAAACGTGGCTTAGATTCAAGTGAAGGCAACATATATGTGGTGCATGTCGAAATTAATACTAATCCTAACTTGATCAAGTTTGGATTAGTACTACTTTCAACATGCACCACATGCATGTTGCCTTCACTTCAATCAAATCCACGTTCATTTCACCCACTGATATATAATAACTCTTCATGCTCGCATCATGCATCATCATAATAACAAGTCCTACTAATCATCATCATACAACTTCTACTCCTTATTAATAATAAGTCATACGATCATCATCCTCATAGTCATCGAACCAACCCTACTTAATTGTTCTTAGCGCATGATCATCAGTACAAGGTAGGACCTAAATACCCTCTTGAATGTAAAATAGCATAAAACAATATATGTCATGACTCTCCATTATGGAGAATGGAGATAATCCTGTCTCCAATTCTTGCGCTTGGCTTCCTTTTGCTTCCAAGAACCTCCTTACGACTGTCCATACATTTTTTTCCATTCTGTGATTTTCATGTCTCCACTTCTTTTAGAAATTCGATATGGACACGTGAGATTCGAAGGAAGACCTGGCTGCATGTTCAAAACATTAAGGCGGCCATTCGGATACATCAGATGAGGCACCCAATCATCCAGGATTTTCTGTTGAAAAACATAGTAATAACTTCGTAGTTAGCAATGTAGTTAAGTTTTAAAAGAATTTATGCAAAAGATGCACAGATGTCGTAATAGTAAAAAATCTTACCATGGCATCTCCATGGATGTTACCGTAGTTCAACACGTGCACTAGTGGCACGTACTGACCATAATGTGGAGGAGTTTTATTATAGATATTGTAATTCTCAAGATTACTACAAAATGCGACTAGATGATTTTTTCTCCTGATAAGATAACTCAGAGCCATCGGTGTAGTAGGTTCTGTACCATGTTCCGCACATTATTTGAACAATGAAAATTAGATGTCAATGGAAATAAGCTGACAACTATTTTGAAATGAACCATATAAATTAGTTAATAACTATGTTTGAGAAACTCATATAGCGGTAGAATTGGAAGCGTATCAACAAGGACCCAAATGTCCATATTGTCTTGGTCGATGTTAGGATCAGCAAGATCCATGGTGACAAGCATACCCTCATAAAAACCATACATCTTGCAAAGTTCTTCCCAATGTTTGCAACCAAAATGGGTTACACTGTCAGAATTATACTGATTTACTTGAAAATCCACATCATGATGGGTCCTTAGGTGAATTTTCTTTGTTTCGAAATTTTCATCGTCTTCAAAACCCATCCTCTTCAAGACATAGCGTCTTGCATGGCTTGGGATAAACTACTCAAATTGTAAAATATGAAAATTACACGTTAAAATAGTTGAAGTCATGCTTGATTACGAAAAAACATACTTGTCTTCTTTGCGTAATGTTTCAACATCGAAGGTGTCCTCGAGCTTAATGCTGAAGCGCCGACCTTTGTCCAAGTGAGGCCTATCGCACAAACCTCGGTCGTCGTGGTACCAGTCGCACTCCCCCGGGAGACTTTGGTCGTCCGAGTACGACATTACCTATGTTCCTAATTCAAATATTAAGGTTGTACAATTAAATATATGTACTAAAAACCCTATAAACTATCAACTAATCAAATGCATAGGCCTTGCATAGTGCTCTCAAATTTTAGCATTCAAAGTAGAGATAGTATTCAAATTAGCATGCATTCAATTATAAGAAAAACTACATCATCTCTTGCGTCCGTACATCGTCGAATATTATCACTATCATACATATAGCATCGCTAATACGGCTAGCTAGAACCGTAGCACCCGACGGGTATCGGCGCGGGCGGTGGACACCCAAAGAGAAGAACCATCATAGGATCATAGCTCTAGTGAGATCCCTGAAGAACCTGCCAGGTATTGTCGAACCTGCCCTCCAACGCAACCATGTAGCGACGGATGTGCTCGTCCTCCTTGCTGACACAGTGACATACCACCTCTGCGTGTCCGGAAGCCTCGGCACCGTCATTGGCCCATGCGACCGCCACCAAACAAGGTTCGGGTCAACGACGTGCTGGCTCCTCACCAACCTACGCCCCCCGGAAGGTAGCACCTCACAATACCAACCCGACGGAGCCCAGTCCCAGACATGGCCCCTCTGAACAAGTAGGCCTCCTCCGCCGTGTCGACGACGAGGATGCGGGACAGGCATCGTCGACGTCGATGCGGGAATAATTGCTTGAACTAAAAAAATAAAGTAGTTCTATTAATTTTCTTACTAAAAATAAACTACTTCTATAGTAAAATAAAGTAGTTTTATTAAATCAACTAGTTCAACTACTAAGCACTTATTATAAATAAAATAAAATAGTACTTACTAAAAATAAACTAGTTTAACTAGTTATATTATTTCTCTAACTAATTATATTAAACACTTTCTAAGTAGTACTTACTAAAAGTTATCGGGGAGGGAGCGTATATCGACAACGACATACCCGATAAAAAATAAGAAGAGGAAGAAGAAGAAAAAAAGAGGAGAAGAAGAAAGGAATAGAGGAGGAGATCGAAGAAAAAAATTAAAAAAGAGGAGAAGAAGAAGGAATAGAGGAGAAGAAGAAGAAATAGAATATTAGGAATAATATTCTATTTCTTCTTCTTCTCCTCTTTTTTGTTCTTCTTTTTCATCTTCTTATTTATTTCTCCTCTTCTTCCTCTCTTCTTCTTCTTCTTCTTCTTCTTCTTCTCCTTCTTCCTCTTCTTATTTTCCTTTTTCCTCTCCTGCTATTTCTTCTAAATATGAACATATACATAAATGACTTTGATCATACACAATTTTCCTATACATACACAATATGAACATATACATAAATTGACAAAGAAAATTCTATGAACAAAAAAATCATAAAAATTCTATGAACAAAATTACAACAGAAAAAAATCATACAAATTCTATGAACAAAATAAAAATTCCCCAGTCAAAAAAAACAAAATAAAAATTCTATGAACAAAATTACAACAGAAAAAAATCATAAAAATTCTATGAAAAAAATTGACATATTCTTTGCATATGAACATACAAACATTTGCATATTCAACAATAATATCAACAACAAATCTATGAACAGAAAAAAATTCTAACTTTTGCATATTCTTTTATGAACAAATTACGACAACTAAACATCTAAATTAATACAACTACACATCTAAATTATTACAACTACACATCTAAACTTAATTAGCTAGAAAATGCATATGCAGATAAGGCGCCCGACGACGAGGAGAATGAGCTCACTTCAGGGGGGCGGCGACGAGGAGGCAGGGCACGGGGACGGCGATAGCGACGAGGAAGCAGGGCACGGCGATGGCGACGGTGGGGTAGGGGCGTGGCAATGGGCGACGAGAGGAGGCAGGGCCGGCGGCGTCGGGGCAGGGGTGGCGCGGGGCGGCGACAGTGTCGGGGCAGCGCGGGACGGCATCGGAGGCAGGGGCGACGACGGTGATGTCGAGGCAGAGGGGCAGCAGCCTGGCGGCATCGTCGGGGCAGGATCGAAGAACTGAACGAAAATATTCACAAGTGATGTATATATAGACGGAGCATTGGTCCCGGTTCGTGCCACAAACCGGAACCAATGCGACCCTTTAGTCCCGGTTAGTGCCACCAACGGGGACCAAAGGTCTCTTTTCAGTAGCCCAAAGGGCGGGAAGCAGAGCCCTTTGGTCTCGGTTGATGCCACCAACCGAGACTAAAGGGGGGCATTGGTCCCGGTTGGTGCCACGAACCGGGACCAAAGGCATCCTTTCATCCCGGTTGGTGCCACCAACCGGGACCAAAGGCCCTGTACAGGAACTGCCGCGATGCGGTGGGATGTTTAGTCCCACCTCGCTAGCCGAGAGGTGCTCGGAGTGGTTTATAAGCCCTGCCAAGCCGACCACTCCAAGCTCCTCTCTACTGCAGGCTTACAGGCCTAAATCCACTCTCTGTGCTTGTGGGCCTACTAGGCCTACCGCGGGCCTGCATCCTGGCCCAACTAGCGGGTTTCTAGTCGTATGCAGGCCATGGTGGCCCAGTAGGCGGCATTTTTTTATTTTTTTCCAGTTTTTTGTTTTATTTAATTTTTTTCTACTTACAGCAAAATACTTACTAGTTTTTCAGTTATTATTTTTTATTTTAGGTAATACAAATTATAAACTTTCTATTAGTGCCATTAATTTTCCAATTTGAATACTTTGAAACTTATGTGAATCACAAGTTTGTGATTAACTTTAGTATAAAAATATATTTTGGAGTGATTATTTTTCCTGCTATTTAATATTACTGTGTTTTATCATTATATTCAAAAACAGTCTTCGTTATTTTAGTTTCTAACAAAAGAAATATTTATGATTTGCTATTGAAGTTTCTAACAAAAAAGTTCTTTATGAATTCTTTTTCTTATAATGTTTTGAACAGAAAATATTTTGATAATTTCAGTTGCATAAATTTTATATAATTTTAGTTTCAACAATACTAGAGGTTTGTAAAACTTTTTAGTTGATTCCTTTTGCTTTTAGAGTTTCATTAAAGTTTTCTATTTCATTCTTTTTTCTATTAGAGTTTCATTAAAGTTTTCTAGTTCATTCTTTTAGTTTATTATTTTTGCCATTAGAGTTTCATAAAAGTTTTCCAGATCATTCTTTTTTATATTAGTTCATTCTTTGAGCTAAATGACCCTGAAATTGATAAGCACTTCAGATGAACTCTGAAAAGGTTGAAAATTGGCATGGCATCATCATTTCACCCACATAGCATGTGCAAAAAAGTAGAGAGGGTTACGGAAAAAACTGGATGCACTTTGTTACAAAATGGACAACCTCTTAAGAAGTATCAGGGTTTCGGATGAAAACTCGTATGTTACAAAGAGATTTCATTTTTTGAACTTATTTGAACTCCAGACTTTTTGTGTGTTCGAAATGCACCATTCAAAGGTTGAAACTTGAAAAGCATTTCGAATTAACTCTGAAAAGGTTGAAAGTTGGCATGGCATGGTCATTTCACCCACATAGCATGTGCAAAAAAAGTAGAGAGGGTTACGGCAAAAACTGAATGCACTTCGTGTATAAAACGGACAATCTCTTTCGAAGTATCAGGATTAGGGTTTAGGGTTTAGGCATCATCATAATAGTCGTGGAGAGAAAAGTCTTCACTTTTTCTTCGCTTGTATCCTTTGCTTATTGCACCGTAACCATGGATAATTTCATCATTTATCAAGGTGCTTGGGTCAGCCTTGACTTTAAAGGGATGAATTTCATGAAACTTTTCATAATCTTCGGACATGTCTGTATTTCCCTCCATTCCCATGATGTCTCTTTTTTCCTGAAAGAACTATGTGGCGCTTTGGCTCATCGTATGATGTGTTCGCTTCCTTATCTTTTCTTTTTCTCGGTTTGGTGGACATGTCCTTCACATAGAAAACCTGCGCCACATCATTGGCTAGGACGAACGGTTTGTCAGTGTACCCAAGATTGTTCAGATCCACTATTGTCATTCCGTACTATGGGTCTACCTGTACCCCGCCTCCTGACGGATTGACCCATTTGCACTTAAACAAAGGGACTTTAAAATCATGTCCATAGTCAAGTTCCCATATGTCCACTATGTAACCATAATATGTGTCATTTCCCCTGTTGGTTGCTGCATCAAAGATGACACCGATGTTTTGGTTGGTGCTCTTTTGATCTTGGGCGATCGTGTTAAATGTATTCCCATTTATCTCGTATCCTTTGTAAGTCAATACAGTCAAAGATGGTCCCCTGGACCACAAGTACAACTGATCACAAACAGTGTTGTCACCTCTGAGACGTGTTTCCAAACAACTGCCAAAAGTGCTGATGTGTTCACATGTAATACAGTAGTCACACTGCTCCGGGTGTTTGGAGCGCAGACTGTTCTTGTGTTCATCGACATACGGGGTCACCAAGGTAGAGTTCTATAGAACTGTGTAGTGTGCTTGAGACCAAGAATCTCCGTCCCTACATATTATTGAGTCCCCTCCAAGCGTGCCTTTTCCAGTCAGTCTCCCCTCATACCGTGATATAGGGAGACCTATCTTCTTAAGGCGAGGAATGAAGTCAACACAAAACCCAATGACATCCTCTGTTTGATGGCCCATGGAGATGCTTCCTTCTGGCCTATCACGGTTACGGACATATTTATTTAGGACTCCCATGAACCTCTCAAAGGGGAACATATTGTGTAGAAATACGGGGCCTAGAATGACAATCTCGTCGACTAGATGAACTAGGACGTGTGTCATGATATTGAAGAAGGATGGTGGGAACACCAGCTCAAAACTTACATGACATTGCTCCACATCACTCCTTAGCCTTGGTATGATTTCTGGATCGATCACCTTCTGAGAGATTGCATTGAGGAATGCACATAGCTTCACAATGACTAATCGTATGTTTTCGGGTAGAATCCCCCTCAATGCAACCGGAAGCAGTTGCGTCATAATCACGTGGCAGTCATGAGACTTCAGGTTCTGGAACTTTTTCTCTGGCATATTTATTTTTCCCTTTATATTCGACGAGAAGCCAGTTAGGACCTTCATACTGAGCAGACATTCAAAGAAGATTTGCTTCTCTTCTTTGGTAAGAGCGCAGTTGGCAGGACCTTCATACTGCTTTGGAGGCATGTCGTCTTTTTCGTGCAAATGTTGCAGGTCCTCCCTTGCCTCTGGTGTATCTTTTGTCTTCCCATACACGCCCAAGAAGCCTAGCAGGTTCACGCAAAGGTTCTTCATCATGTGCATCACGTCGATTGAAGAGCGGACCTCTACCTCTTTCCAGTAGGGTAGGTCCCAAAATATAGATTTCTTCTTCCACATGGGTGCGCGTCCCTCAGCATCATTCGGAATAGATAGTCCGTCGGGGCCCTTTCCAAAGACTACGTGTAAATCATTGACCATAGCAAGTACGTGATCACTATTACGCATGGCGGGCTTCTTCCGGTGAGCTGTCTCGCCTTTGAAATGCTTGCCTTTCTTTCGACATTGATGGTTGGTCCGAAGAAATCGAAGATGGACCGGGTACACATAATTCCTGCATTTGTCCAGGTATATACTTTCGGTGTCAGCTAAATAGTGCGTGCATGCATGGTATCCCTTGTTTGTCCATCCTGAAAGGTTACTGAGAGCGGGTCAATCGTTGATGGTTACAAACAGCAACGCGTGTAGGTTAAATTCCACCTGTTTGTGCTCATCCCACACACGTACAACGTTTCCATTCCACAGCTGTAAAAGTTCTTCAACTAATGGCCTTAGGTACACATCAATGTCATTGCCGGGTTGCTTAGGGCCTTGGATGAGAACTGGCATCATAATGAACTTCCGCTTCATGCACATCCAAGGAGGAAGGTTATATATACTTAGAGTCACAGGCCAGGTGCTGTGAGTGCTGCTCTGCTCCCCAAAAGGATTAATGCCATCCGCCCTTAAACCAAACCATATGTTCCTTGTGTCACCTTGAACTAAAATTTTTCTTCAGATGAACAGGTCCAAGGTTGTTTTGGTAGTGATGTATGGCTGTAAAAAAGTTGAAGTTCTAAAGCTTTTTTGTCACTATTGGTATGATTTATGATCCTACTTTTCAAACTCTACTGATCTGTAGTTGATGCAACTTTGATCCATCTATGTCTTGTTTAATTTATTGTTACGGTAGCTCTCGTTGGAACGGCTACTCCTAGTAGAGCTCAGTTATGTTGGGTACCTTTTTTGTATTGAAAATAATATACAATGCTAAAATTGGCATGCTTAGTTGCACGAAGAGGTATTACAAGTTTCACACGAGGTAGAATAGTTTGCACACTTAAATACATAGAGTTGCATAGAGAGGAATTACAAGTTTTGCAGGATGCAACACAGTTGCACAACCATGCTTTTGAAGTTGCACATTGATTGCCGGATAGTTGGTCAGGGCAGCCGCCGAAGTTGCAGATCCTACTGGTAGGGGTAGTTGGGTGCAGGGGTTCCCATGGCCCGCCCATAGCAGTGGTTGGGGTCCGACTGCTAGATCCATTGTGGCTGAGGTTAGTAGGTCGCCGAGGAGATCCCATCCATGGAGCCAGAGCAGCAGCACACAACCGCCTCCTCATGTCTCCTTTTGCTTACACATATACTTAGTGGGCTGCAATGTAGTCTAGTTGCACACATATTGATATTTTGTTGGTAGGATTAGTTGCACACACATTTGCTCAGTTGGCGTGGCGTGAAGATGCATAGCTTTTGTCGCGTGCTGCGGTAGGGTGCATAGGGGCGGAGGGATGATGCAGAGTTGCTGCCGTGCATGGCGGCGACCATGAGGAACCGCTTGCGGCGACAATGGTTGCTCCTGGTTGCGGCAGGAGTCAGTCACAGGGGTGGGCGAAGCTTTGTTTCTGCGTTTGCATGGGACTTCGACGAATTGCTAGTCATCGGGGGGCTGACTGCATTGCATAAGGCCTGGTCGTTTTGCTTTAGGTGTCCAATTTTAGTTGCTTTTAGACAGGTCTGGTGAAGTTGCAGACAGAGCAGTACCTAGTTGACAGTCAGGTTCTATAGTTGCACAAGAACCTCTAGGTAGTCGAGTGGACTACATAGAGCATGTTTAGTCTGGGGTGTATTTTTGCACATACATGTATGCTTAGTTGGCTTGCATTGTTGTCTAATTGCACACACTGTTTTAGTAGTTTTGTCAAGAATCAATATAAGTTCCATACCACACAGATGCTTAGTTGGTTTGCTATCATTGTTAAGTGAACAATCGATTGCATTTTGCCGATTATATGACGCACTTGCTGCCAATGATGTTTTTTTGCATTTAATCGTATGCTACATGATTTTGTTCTTGTTTTTCGTGGCTGTGACTTGATATGTCTCCACCGTATCTATAATTTTTGATTGCGCCATGCTATTATATTATCTGTTTTGGATGTTTTATATGCATTAATATGTTGTTTTATATTATTTTGGGGACTAATCTATTAACCTAGAGCCCAGTGCCAGTCTCTGTTTTTTCCTTCTTTTAGAGTTTCACAGAAAAGAATACCAATCGGAGTCCAAACGGAATGAAACCTTCACGGTGAGTTTTCTTGGACCAGAAGACACACCAGAGACTTGAAGATCAAGTCAGAGGAGCCACGAGGCGGCCACAAAGACGGAGGGTGATATGTCCATTTTGCATCATGTTTTCTTACTGTTATTTATAATGTTTTTATCCATAATAATGTTTTTGGTGTAATTCTAATGCCTTTTCTCTCATAATTTGCAAGGTACACACCGAGGGGGAGAATTTTGGCAGCTGGAAATCTGGACCTGGAAAAGCTACGTTAGGCTACCTATTCTACACAACTCCAAACAAGCTGAAAATTCACAGGAATTTTTTATGGAATATATCAGAATTATTGGAGCAAATAACTACCAGAGGGGGCCACCAGGTGGGCACCACCCACCTAGGTGCGCCAGGGCCCCCTAGCGCGCCCTCGGGGGTTGTGGCCTCCTAGGTCCACCTCTGGTGCCTATCTTTTGGTATATAAATCATTTTGACCTAAAAAAATAGGTGTTGGACTTTCGGGATGAAGCGCCGCCGCCTCGAGGCAGAAGTTGGGCAGGAGCACTTTTGCCTCCGGCGGAGCGATTCCACCAGGGGAACTTCCCTCCCGGAGGGGAAATCATCGTCATCATCATCACCAACAACTCTTCCATCTTGGGGAGGGCAATCTCCATCAACATCGTCAACAACACCATCTCCTCTCAAACTCTAGTTCATCTCTTGTGTTCAATCTTGTTACCGGAACTATAGGTTGGTACTTGTGGGTGACTAGTAGTGTTGATTACATCTTGCAGTTGATTACTATATGGTTAATTTGGTGGAAGATTATATGTTCAAATCCAATATGCTATTTAATACCCCTCTGACCGTGAGCATGTTTATCATTTGTGAGTAGTTACCTTTGTTCTTGAGGTCACGGGAGAAAGCATGTTGCAAGTAATCATGTGAATTTGGTATGTGTTCGATATTTTGATAGTATGCATGTTATTATTCCCTTAGTGGTGTCATGTGAACGTCGACTACATGACACTTCACCATATTTGGGACTAAGGGGATGCATTATGCAGTAGCAATTAGATGATGGGTTGCGAGAGTGACAGAAGCTTAAACCCCAGTTTATGCGCTATTCTGTAAGGGACCGATTGGATCCAAAAGTTTAATTCTATGGTTAGAATTTATTCTTAATAATTTTCTCGTACTTGCGGATGCTTGCGGGAGGGTTAATCATAAGTAGGAGGTTTGTTCAAGTAAGAACAACACCTAAGCACCGGTCCGCCCACATATCAAATTATCAAAGTAGCGAACACGAATCGAACCAACATGATGAAAGTGACTAGATGAAATTCCCGTGCACCCTGAAGAACGCTTTGCTTATTATAAGAGACCATTTTGTCCTGTCCTTTGCCTCAAAAGGATTGGGTTACCGTGCTGCACTTTTGTTACTACTACTATCATTACTTACTCGTTACAAATTATCTTGCTATCAAACTACTCTGCTAATTACAATTTCAGCACTTGCAGACACTACCTTATTGACAACTCCTTGTCATATCCTTCTGCTCCTCGTTGGGTTCGACACACTTACTTATCAAAAAGAGCTACAATTGATCTCCTATACTTGTGGGTCATCAAGGATATTTTCTGGCGTCGTTGTCGGGGAGTGAAGCGCCTTTGGTAAGTGGAATTTGGTAAGGAAACATTTGTATAGTGTGCTGAAATTTATTGTTACTTGTTACTATGGAAAACAATCCTTTGAGGGGTTTGTTCGGGGTATCTTCACCTGGTCAGGAACCACAATTAGCTACCCCTCAACCTACTACACCTACTAAAAAATATTGAATATGAAATTCCTTCGGGTATGATTGAAAAACTGCTAGCTAGTCCTTATGCAAGAGATGGAACCGAACATCCTGATATGCACTTGATATATGTGGATTGTTTAAGCTTGCAGGTTTACCCGGAGATAATTTTATGAAGAAGGTTTTCCCTTTATCTTTGAAGGGAAAAGCATTGGCATGGTATAGGCTATGTGATGATATTGGATCATGGAATTGGAATCGTTTGAAATTGGAGTTCCACCAAAAAAAAGTATCCTATGCATCTAGTTCATAGTGATCAGAATTATATATATAATTTTTGGGCTAGTGAAGGAGAAAGTATAGCTCTAGCTTGGGGAGGCTTAAGTCAATGTTATATTCTTGCCCCAATCATGAGCTGTCAAGAGAAATTATTATCCAGAATTTTTATGCTCGGCTTTCTCGTAATGATCAAACCATGCTTGATACTTCTTGTGTTGATTCCTTTATGAAGAAGACTATTGAATTCCGGTGGGATCTTTTGGAAAGAATTAAACACAACTATGAAGATTGGGAACTCAACAAAGGTAAAGAGTCAGGTATTAAACTTGAGTATGATTGTGTTAATATTTTATGTATACCGATGCTTTTCAAAAGTTTATCACTAAATATGGACTTGACTCTGAGATAGTTGCCTCATTTTATGAATCTTTTGCTACTCATGTTGAACTCCCTAAGGAGAAGTGGTTTAAATATCACCCACCTATTAAAGAAGAAATTAAAGAACCGGTACCAGTTAATGAAGAAACTATACACTGGTAGAAAAAGGGCCTATAGTCCCGGTTCGTAAGGGCCTTTAGTCCCGGTTCCGGAACCGGGACTAAAGTGTCGGTACTAATACCTCCCCCCTTTAGTCCCGGTTCAATCCAGAACCGGGACTAAAGGCCCTCCACGTGGGCAGTGCGCAGAGCCCAGTCAGGAGACCCTTTGGTCCCGGTTGGTGGCACCAACCGGGACCAATAGGCATCCACGCGTCAGCACTTCTGTGGCTGGGGTTTTTGTTTTTTTTGAAAGGGGGGGGGGGGTTGGGGGTTTTGGGGGGTTAATTTAGGTGTTTCATATATTGTGTTAGCTAGTTATAATTAATAGAGAGAAGTGTCCTCTGTTATGTCCGTGCTTGGTCGACGCTACGTACTATACATACGTATATAGAGAGGACTAGACACGCTAGCTAGCTAGTAAGCAAACGAAGGAAACAGAAGATCATCATGAACATATATGCATATATACAGAGAGAAGTGATATCGACCACCTCTCCTTCTCCGAGAGATTGGTCGAACAACAAGTTCTCGTATATCTATCTGACACTACCGGCTACATATATACAATAATTATCTCTTACAAATATAATCATACGGACTCAAGGTCCACATATAATTCTCCATCTTCAGGGATCACGTGGTCAAGAAAGAATGCCGCCAATTCCTCTTGAATTGCTCGCATGCGAGCTGGTGCTAGGAGTTCATCCCACTTCCGAAACATCTAATTTGAAGAAGGGGGTCAATACATATATATATATATATATATATATAAATGAATGAAACTCAACATAAATGATGGTAATAAAATAAAATTGTGAATGTTGTTATTTACGTACTTCATATTGTTCGTTAGAGTACCCGCCCCGCTCACAGGTCGTGTGGCGGATGGACTCGCAGATGTAGTATCCACAGAAATCATTCCCTTGTTCCTGCCACAACCACTTTACAAGAAATAGAGGTCAATCAAACTGATAAGCAAGAATGCTAAATGGTATTGATGAAACTAGCGCTTGAATCACTAGGAGATGCGCGGAACATGCTACTATAGTACTTACTTTCGGGTGTCTAAATTCCAGCTCCTTCGGCAGTCTCGGAACTGTTTTGGTGAATTTTCTCCAAACCCTGCCGGACAAAGAAAACAATTACTTGATATCAGGAAATGAACAAAGTTGCTGATATGGTGGATAATGATCGATTTAACTTACTTCTTGAGGATTTCAGTCATGTCCGCATACTCCTTGGGATCTTTTCGTTTAGAGTCCAAGACGGTTACTACTCCCTGCTCAAGCTTAATCTCTAGGAGAATATAGTGGAAACTGCACACACATGCATAACTCATGAATTACATTACTATAACCTTGACTAATATATAAGGGAAACCGAATACGCACAAGACAGTAACACTCACCTGAAGTTGTAAGGAAAGAGTATTATATCTTTGTTTTGATTTATTACGAACGATCGTAGCAAGTTGGCCTCGGTAGCTGCGGCATGAAGTTTAACCTGAGTTGCATCTATGAGATATGTGTTAATGAACCCAATATCACCGACTTGTCTTTTCTTCAATTCCGCGATCTTCAATCTGCATAATATAGTGAGGATGATTATAAATACATGCAATGAAAGAGCTAAGCTATATAGAGAAACTTAATGACAGAAGTAGTACTACTTACAGACAGTAGCAGGCGACCGTTGTTTTATCGAGGGCCAATTGATTGAAAAACTGATAGAACTCCTCAAATGGAACAGGCAACAGATCAATTCCAACGAGGTCATGCTCCTTTTTAACTTTCACATACAAAGTACTCCTCCCCCCAGAGTCTCTGCAGATTTTCAAGTACCAATCATGCAATCTTCGCATCATCGTTGATAGAGATCTTTCATCTTTGACGAGAGGCTTCCCGTACTCGTATCTTTGTATTTGCACCTCCATGGGTTCATAATGTACTTCGTCGGGCAGGTAATCTGCAAGATTGCTATAACCGGGCACCATCCTCGGATCATTATCGACGTTGTGGCTAGGCACCTTGAGCGGGGGGCACGATTGCTTCGCTTGTTCGCCGAGCTGGGCAATTTGTTTCCCGACTCATCGTTCTTTCAGCCTTTGATCACTGACAGTACTTCCCGACCGCTCCGCTTCGGCAAATTCCTTTCCAATAATGCGGTCATAGTTTCCTTTCGGCGGATCAGACTTCGGTGGTTTTGTCAGGGCAGCCAGAGTGCGCTTCACTTTCACCCGATCTACCTTCTCCTCTGTAGGTGGATGTTTCTTTGCTTTCACCCCTTCAAAGAAGTTCCTCACTTCTTCTCGCGCGATCTCGGCGTTCTCCTCCAGGGTCCTCTCATATGGTAACTTCTCTGGAGTCTTCAGAGAAGGACCGAATCTATATGTCCTCCCGCCTCTGGTTGTACTGCTAGACGCCGACCGAGCAGACGGAGCGGTTGTCTTCTTTACTTGCTTAAGCGGCGGAGGAGAAGGACTACGACGCGCCAGAGCAGCTGGAGCGGCGGCAGGTCTCTTCCGCCCTTGCTGACGAGGCAGAGAAGGAGGAGGCTGGCTGCTCGGGCGCGTCGGCGCAGGCGGAGAAGGAGGCGGAGTGCCGCCACGCGCCGAAGAAGGAGCCAGCCGAGGGCCCTGATCGTCACTCGCCGGAGGAGGAGGCGGTGGAGGCGGAGTGCCCTGACTCGCCGGAGGAGGAGGAGGAGGCGGTGGCGTCCAGTTCGGAAGGTTGATGAGCTCCTTCCGCCATAGGCATGGAGTCTTCAGAGCAGACCCCAGCCGAGTCTCCCCTTCACCGGTAGGGTGGTCAAGCTGGAGGTCCTCAAATCCCTCCGTTATCTCATCCACCATCACCCTAGCATATCCTTCTGGAATCGGCCGGCAGTGAAAAGTTGCGCCGGGTTCAGTAGGATAAACAGAGCCAACAGCCGCCTTGACCTTCAAATTCATCCATTGCGTCATAAGGTGGCAATTTTGAGACTCCGTTATAGCATCCACGGGATAGCTGGCAGGAGCCGTCAAGGCATGCTCCAGCTGAAGCAGCTCGGTGGAAGCCACGCTGCTTCTGCGCTGAGATGGCGGGGTAGCTTCGGGGGAGGCTTCGGCAGTACGTTTGCTACGATTTGCTTCTCGTTCCTCTATCGCGTCTACCCTTGCTTGCAGCGCCTGTATTTGGGTCTGCTGCACTTTTTTCCTCCTCTCATGGGATTTGTAACCGCCTGCGTCCGGAAACCCAACCTTCCACGGAATGGAGCCTGGCGTGCCTCGTGTCCGTCCAGGGTGCTCAGGATTCCCGAGGGCCATTGTGAGCTCGTCGTTCTCTCTGTCTGGAAAGAACGTCCCTTCCTGCGCTGCTTCGATATACTGCTTAAGCTTACTGACTGGTATGTCCATTTGATCGTTCGTCCAAATGCACTTCCCTGTTACAGGGTCCAGTGTTCCGCCAGCCCCGAAGAACCAAGTCCAGCAACGGTCTGGCCAGTTAATTGTCTCTGGTTCAATCCCTTTATGAACCAGATCATTCTCAGTCTTGGACCACTTAGGCCGGGCTACGAGGTAGCCACCTGACCCCGTGCGATGGTGAAGCTTCTTCTTCGCAGCATTTTGCTTGTTTGTCGCCGACATCTTCTTACTCTTTTCTGATGTCTTGTGGGCCACAAATGCGGGCCAGTGATCTCTGATCTTCTCATATCTGCCC